>NW_028279078.1:0-188907 GCF_059751315.1 Micrasema longulum
CTGGGGCCCCTCGGGGTGACAGGCTTGTCAATGGGTGGACACGTAAGTGTATACCCACGCTAGTATAGACTTAAGAGCTTTTGGGTGTAAAAATGCCATGTCAACACTCTGTCTGCTAGATATTTGCGGCACAGGAGACATCTTTTTACTGGCTAAGCTATCCATGTCGGGGTTGCGACCTGTCTCATTGCGTCCCGTGCGGGGGTGACGGGTGACCGGGGCGGGCGTATTTGTTTAATTTGCTAGTAGATTATGTTGCGACACACGTTATTTGTGTTACTAGTAGTCTTTATTAGCAATAATTATTAGTAATTAGTAATTATTTGTTCATTGTACATCATGTACGGTCCGTTCATAGAACGCATAGAACCATTGGTTCTCTTTAATTTAGCCAAATAATGTTTATAAAATAGCATTTTTAATAAATTAATTATCAATCATAATACCTAACATCAATAATCGCGATAAATTGCTGAGGAATTTTACTATCACCTTACAAAAAAATGTTAAAAAGCAACGTAGCCCCCAAACACACCCATTTGTCAGCGCTGTCATGCGCGTACTGATCGGCTCGTACTTGCTACTGGCTGGCTGGGTATCGATCTCAAGCAAAGAACGATCGCGATGGAACCAAATTTGAAAATCCGTTCCAGCGCCGTACCGAACGTGCGATACGCGCTCAGTCGCGGACTAAAATTCTCACTAGGCTATGGAAGCAATTGAAACATACCGATACATTATTTTTCATGTAGTTTCACATCACAGATGCGATTCTGGTATTTTGACACTGAACATAATATTATAATAATTATTTTGTGATGGAGTAGGAATACAAAATAAAATGTAGAATTCAATTCAAACATTACATCAATATAATGTTGGTTTGGTACAAGAAAAAAGTTTATAATCTACTGCATATATTGATTTTTCGGTTCAAATAAAAACCAATTCTTTTTAGCAGCAAAATAAAAGTGTTAAACTGAGGAAAACGAAAAACTGCAGAAAAATTGTGAAAACGGTCATAATTGGGTATTATTCATATTTACCTATGATTTCATTAAAAATATTTTGTATTTTTTCAATCAATACCACAATGTGGTTTTTTTTATTGAAATGAAAAAAAACATTAAAAATAATTTTATGTAGGTACTTAACCTTAAAAATACGAATAAATAAATTTGAATTTGCATAAAATGCATACAATGATTTTTTCCCTAAATATTGGGAAATTTTATTTATATGGTATCACTTTTTTTAGTATGGCACCACAGAAATTCAACTGTCATTTACATCACGGACTGTTTCACACTTTTATGATAACTGTTTAAACTATCTCCTTTTCACATTATGTGTGTATAACATCAAATAATATTTATATTGCCATTTTTTATAACTTTCTGCATCGTAATGTATTGGTGTAAAGACTTTATTCTTCCTAAACATGCGTCAACTGCATGTCACTATTTAGTAAAACGTCAAAATTAGACACTTAAACAAAATGGTCAATTACACTGCACCCACTTTGAATTTAGTTTGAGACAATAATTTACACATTTTTTTATTTACCTCGATTTTATTCTCCATTCACGCGGCGGCGCGCGGCTCGTCTTTTGACAGATCGAATGAGTTATGAAAAAAATTCGACGTAAAACCGGGGTTATGAAAAACGTAAAAACATTCATTGGGGGAAAATTGAATGAGGATGTATGGGAAAAAATGGGACCTAAATATTTCAGTGCAAAAAGCGGGAAAATGTAAAAACGAGGTTTTACTGTAATTAAAAAATAAAAACAATTAATAATAAATTGTCTTGCATTGGACATAGATGGCGTCTCTAGCAGCCACCAACTGGCCGCGCCCCCTCGTCCTCGTCCCCTGCCTCTCCTGGTCTACGGCCTCCGCTGTATTCACACAGGTAACTAATATAATTTTGTCACACACACACATAATGTGTAAAATGCAGATGAACGAGCAAGAGTCGCAACTTGTAAAAGAACGGCACCTTTCTTCTCAGAATTTCCCCTTAGCTTTGCTAAACGCTGTATAAAACAAAATACGCAGCAGCGTTGGGAGGATCTTTACCGCGCTTCTTCTACAGGTAAAATCACTTAACCCAACGCTGGCTGATGCAGCAAACTTCCGTCGTCATCACCAAAGCACTTTCGAAATGACCCAAATTTTACCGGACACGGAGATATGAGAAGTTACCTATATAGGCTTAAATACAGGAATGATGCCCATTGTCCATGCGCTGAGATTTCTTCACAGTGTATCGATCATCTGTTATTTCAGTGCCCATTTTTCAGTTTACAACGCATAATTGAAGCAGAATGCAGGAAAGATGGAATATCCTTAACAGATATCCACACTGTAGTTAAAAGTAGTTATCACGCGCCATTGTTCTTGGACTTTGCAACAATGGTGATTGGAATCAAACATCCCATTTCCAAGACAAACAGAAACGATTTTTTCCGAGTACCTTAGCCTTGTACATGACACTTAAGGCTACTAAATACAGGGGTCCAATATATCTATAAAAAATGTGTAAAATGACAGATTTTCTCTTCTGACTGTAAATACAATCATTTGCGATTTTAATTTTGGGTGCATTTCTACTAGAGGTAAATAACTCACCATTAGTAAATGGAAATCAAGTTGGGGTAGAGTGGGAATTTTCGAAACTCGGACATCTGATCCATGAGTCTGCAACACTAGCCACAGGACCACAACCCAATTCATACTTTTGGTGGTGGTCAAAGATGGTGAATGGTAATTATATTTATTTATTTATACATTTCATATATATACAATTTTTTGTTCACTTTGCCCAGCTGTATGAAACGATACTAACAATTTTCTTGTTATATTACTTTAAAATATTTTATTATTTCATTTGTTTTTTCATTTCTTCTTAAATTGTTTAAACTTTCTACTGATATGTTGTATAATTTTAGGCAAATTTTTTAATAAATTTTGTATAATTTTTAGGTTTCATTTTTTATAAATCTTGGGAAAGGAAATTTATGTTTTTTTTAAAAAAAAATATTAAGCCAAATATGTATGCAGATTGCCGTTTATGTAATTAAAATAATTCTTTTTTTTTTTTTTCAAAAACAGCTGTAACTGTAATAAAATTACACTGTTTCTGTGAAGACAAATTAGTCAGGCTGTCAAGTGAAACGGTTTTTTAAAATAACAGTTTAAAGGTGAAATTGTAGCCCATGAAAAAAAAGTGAAACTGTTTCTTAAATAACAGATTAGAGCAGCGTGGCTTGTTACATGTAACAGTTTAATTAATTTTTGTAAAACTGTCCCAGCAGATGCTGGTACTAGATTTGTTGTCCACGCTGCCCTGTTTTCACAAGTTTCTAACTGTCAAACCATGTTTTTAAATATAATGATCGTGTAGTAATGTTTCACATCATCTCTTTGATTAGAATATTATTATTGTCTGCTTCTACTCAGTCCTGGAACGGTACATTTCATAAAAAATATTTCTTTCAGGGTGTCATGTCTCAATCAATAAACTGGGAGTTACTCGAAAGCCAGTTCTTCGGACGGCCAGTACCGCGACAAGCTCGCCAAAATGGTGACCATCGTCGACGAGGCCTTCCTCGCCGGAAGGAAGTTCGCCCAGAGGTTCTCCAAACACAACGAGAGCACGCAGAACATCCGGAACTTCAACCTCCCCGCCATCTTGAGCACCCCGCCGGAGACAGAGAAAAAATTCGACATCACAAACCCCAACATCCTCTCTAGATGTCAAGGTTTAGCGCCAGAAATCAACCAAAAGTATTCCATCCTGCCGCAAATCAAAAGCGAAAATGCCGATATTGTTACTTCGTTTAGAAAACTTAAAAACCAACAGAAAATAAGCGATAATTTGTATGTTAAAATTACCTCTGATGAAAAGTTTGATCTGGAACAGAGTGAAATCAACGAGCTCAACAAGCTGGCGTTACTGCCTGTCAACAATGTTACGGACAAATCAACTCGAGACAATAAAACTACAAACAGTGATATTAGTAATTTAGAAGACAGCAAAAATAGTGATAAAATTGTCGGTAGTGATTCGGAATGTAAAATAGGCAGTAAAAATAGTGATAAATTATAAGTAGCGACTCGGAATGTAAAATAGACAGCAAAAGCGAAAGACCCGTTAGTTTAAATGAGGGATCGGCAAAATCGGTAAAATGTGACGAATCTCGGCCAAAGGTCCCCACCGTTGAGTCGAAGATAATTAATGATATTTTAAATGTCGGCGAAGTTGTTTCTCCGCCTGCTGATGGCGCAAAGGGCGGCAGGAAGAACATTCTTTCCGGGTTTCCGTTCTTGTCAAAGTTGAAGGAGGACACGAAGGAGAACTGGAGAAACCGGGAGGCGTTGCAGTTCATGCGGGGGGTGATGGATGAGTGCACCCACCTGGGGAATTTCTCCGTTCCGTATGACACGTCACTGATTATTGGTGAGTACTCACAAACCATAGTCCTTAAAATATAGCTTGATTAAAATGACAGTGATGGGAAATTATTGATCACTGATCATGTACCGATCAAATTGATTTTATCAGTTTTTTTTTTCTGTAGACTCAGTTTCAGAAAATTTATATAAAAATGCAAAAACAAGTCTATTATAGTGTGTTTAAGACAATTACTCACCAAAAAATAAGACATTTATACTTTTTTTATGAACAACATCAAATGAATTATTTTTTTATTCGATCAATTTACATTGATCAATTTGTCCCATCTCGAACGTTTTTGCAAAATGAGGTAACCTTGTAAGAACGTCGTTTATAATTAGGTTTATAGCTGATTTTATATAATTGTTGATTTATATGTCAAGCATTGTATTAAAAAAAAAAATAAACATGCCAGATACGAATGATTTTTCATGTGTCAATATAAATCACTCCTTAGACGTTACTACAAAGTTATGTCCTCACTTTTGCTGACAACTGTCATTCTAATCAAGCTATATTTTAAGGACTATAGACAAATAAAAATGTAAAATCTAAAATATGTTTTTTTTATTACACACTCGACCTTAAGTCATTTGATTGAATTTTATAAATGTAGGGTTTAGGTTGTTGAGGGTCGGAGCTCCTACTCCAGTTGAAGATTGACGGAAGACACGAGGATAACGTTTAATGTGCATTTATTACATTCCGATTTTTATACTTCTTATTTTACCAAGTAGTAAATTCAACAATGTTTTAAGTATGTCCAAATGCTTGCAGACTGGCTGGATTTCCTCCCTAGGAAGTTATTCATATTTAAATTTGTTGCTGGTAAAAGAATTATAAAAATTGGAAAATTGTTTTCAGGCATTGCCTAGTAGTGAATTGGTACAGCCGGATGAATCTTATCTCACCCACATGATAAAGGTTTCAGCTCTTTTACTTCACAAAAGTCAACAGATGGAAGAGTTGAGAAAATGTGGATGTTCAAACAAAGGCAGAATGGTGAATGTTACACCGTGTGTAAAGTGCCCACTTAAACCAGCCAATGACAGGTCATGAGCCCCGTAAATGCCTAGACATCCATATTCCCTTCTCAAAAATGTTTTTCCTCTCTGTTACAACAAATTTAAATATTAATTACTCCCTAGGGAGGAAATCCAGCCAGTCTGCAAGCATTTAGACATACTCAAAACATTGTTGTATCTATGGTTAATTTGGTTTGCTTTTCGTTGTGGTTTTTTACTAGGATTTTGTATTTGTGAACAGAATAATGCCATAGACTAACTGACCGTCGTGTTTTTCTCATAGCGATAGTTGGAGGACCGGCAATTGATACTATCTTATATATCATTCCATCGGGCAAATTCTTATTGTTCAACGACGAAACTAATTAATTACCCAACTAATTTTTCCCCAATACCACGCGAGTGAAGCCGCATGTAAAACTTGTATCACAAAAAAAGAATAGTAGCATCTAAAATATATAAATAAACTGAGCCATAGTGAAATCTGTTCATATTGTCTTAGGGAGTTATCGGGAAGATTTCTCTGGATAATTTCAGGGCTGTCGGCAATATTTATTTTTTATTTTTCTAGCTGTCTGTGCAAAGAATGACGCCTACGTCCCGCGGGGGACAGCGGAGCCCTGGAGGAGCTGTGGCCGGGGGCAGAGGTGCGATACATCGACGCGGGCCACGTGTCTGCCTACGTTCTGCACCAGAGCCTCTTCAGGTATTTCAACCCGACGTGTATACATTTTTCCTCGTATGTATCAATCGCTCGGTTCATTAGTTGGGCATCTCCAAATTACAAATTTATAGACAATGAGAAAAGAAAATAATCCAATGTTCACCTAAAGTTCTAATACATATTTTCACAAATCGGAAATAATTTTCAAACTGTATTTATTAAATTACACTTACTCTCAAAACTCAAAAGTTTGGTGTCTTAAGTTTTGGTAAGGTGCCAGGATTCACCCCCATAAAGGAGTACTGGCATTTTACAAGAGTTGAGTAATCGGCATTTCATTTTGACCGAGTATAGACTAGACTTCATCATGTTAAAGTCTGAGAATGGACGCAGCGGCCTCCTGAAATGAGCGTTTTGAGGGTGCAGCAGTAAACCTGAGAGCCTTAACCCGAGTTTCCTCTTCACACCTGCGGGCTCTCGCTGTCCTGGAAGACCGTCCATGATGAACTATCGGCTGACGTGGGAGGAGGCGAGAGTGCTAGCTGGTGATAGGGTCTCCTTGAGGGGTCTGGTGATTTTTAAATGCTCCACCTAGTAGCAGATGTGGAAAAAGACAAAGAATGATATATTAATCAATGTATTAAAAACATGTTTTTATTATAATTTTTGGGTTTAAAGGAACTTGCCCGCATACACGGAAAAGTTACTTGTTGCCGAACGAGAAAAGCTGCTCGAAGGAGCTCTCTGTAATCTGGTAGCCTTAGCATCTTTGTAGTGAAAGAAGGTAATCCAGAAGAAGATAATATGCACTTTGTTGGATTGAGAAAAGAGAGAAGTGAATTCTTCACTGACTGGGATTAAATTGATTGGACATGATCAATTTGCTGAAATAATTACAAAACTTTTTAAAAGCCTTAAAATTCTTTTTGGAAGCCACCAGATCTGTATATCTGACAGGACCTATAACAGGCCCACGAATAGTAGCGAGAAGTTCGATTCGGTAATCATAGAGAGGGGGAAAGTGACAAGGGTTTAAAACAGCTCAAAGTTACTGTTATGTCACTTTAAAGTCGCGTGACTAATATGCGCTGCTTTATTTTCTATTATCTAAAGTCTTTTCAAATCTCCATTTTTACTCAGATATAAAATATTTCTTTTACGTTTTGCGCGTACATTTTTTGTACAATAAAATAAAAATGATGTGATTTTAGTTTCAAAATGTATCTGAGAAAATAGTGCGTTAAATAAATAAATAAAAATTGAACTGGCATTATGTATTTTTTTTTTAAAGGAATAACCCGCTAAGCCTCTATTTAGAGGCTTATCAGCAGGTGGGATAGAGGAGATATGGGGGGAGGTAATAAATACACCACAACACCCAGACCATTTGAGAAAAAATCTTTCTTGGATTTTTTCTTGCAACTGGCGGGAATGGAACCCGCGACACCAGTTTTACAGTTGGCTGGAACTGACTATGCTACCTACCACCTATATATAGATATTGTCAGGTGTTCATTTTACTTCCTAGTTGGATCTTGAGGTTGTGTACTATTTCCATGTATCTCAGCAATTTTATATTTGCTCTTAACAGCAGTTTGTTATTAGTAATTATTATTATTAGTTGTTCGCATACAGGAAATGTATGATTCACCCCGAAGTCCCACAAATACATATGCATTAATTTTCTTTCAGGTCGTGTGTTGTGGAAGCATTTGAAAAATCAAAAAAGAAATGGAAGAGCGAACAACAAAATGTCTGACGCATGGCCCCCTCTCAGTCCTTCACTCCCGGGAAAATAATCCTGTGAAGAGAATTACAGAATGAACTTGCGCACCAACGAATTAAGAGTCTGTTTTTATACATCAGCACAATATGGATTCAATCTTAATATATAGACATATTGCTATATTTTTGTAGCAAAAAAAATATTCCATAAGTAAGTTAATTTGTGTTGTTTTTATCGTTTTTCACCATCTCAAAATTGTGGAAATTTAAAATATTTTTTAAAACATAAAACGCTTTGAATTTTATACATTTTCAATGATATTTTGAGTGTGTTCATTAGATAAGTACTGCATATAACGCTCAACGAATTGCATTAAGATTGGCGGATTCCACAAAGATGTAGACGAACCTCTCTGAAAAGTGAAAAATTCTAGATATTTTAGCCACAATCATTAAGGCTGATAAAAGTCTGATAAAAAGTAAGGAAATCATACGATTTTGCCTTTTTTAAATTTGTGTTTTTTTTTTTAAATTCTAGGTTAAATCATGCCTTGTGACTAGTCGTAATCCCTACAGGGCTAAATAAATATCATACAGTAAATTTTATGCAAATTACGCCCTTCTCTGGTGGCCATTTTTATTATCTATGTCGGTCTTTATTAATTTAAGTGATAAGCTCTGTAAATAATACCTTGACTTTTGTATTCCCTACTCGGGGAGGATCTCCATTTCTGTTGAAATATCTTGCAATCTGCCATTTCTTTTAGATTCAATCCAATGCAGGTTTTTTTTTGTAAATTGTTCGAGATATCAAAAAAAATATGTATGTAGCAACTAAAAAATAACTGTCTATTCACTTAGATTGTTATGAAACATCAGTAGCCAGTTAAACATATAAATAAAACATCATTTTAAATCACTAGGGTTTAATTTAACACAAGTAAATTTTCGAGCTTTGATGTATTAATAGACGGGTGTAAATTATTGTTAAACAAATACGTATTTTTACACTATTTTTATTTGTTTGTAAAATATCTTAGCTCCAACGTACAAAAAAGCAATCTTTCAACACAAATATCGTCTATGTAAATTCAATACGATGAACCATTTTAGGGTATTACAAGCAAACTTAGAAATCTCCACCAAAAATGGAAAATTAGTTATTGACGCCAAAATCAACCATACGTAAAAACCTACCTACTTAAATAATAGCGTAATTCAAAACCATCTCTAAATCTTTCAAAAACAGATTTCAATTATACTATTTGACACCGCAAACTCAGCATTCTCCATTGAGTTAGTGAAGCATAATTATAAATCTCACAATTCTTTTTTCAAAGTTTTTTACAAATATCACAGTAACTCCTTCAATATTGAATATAAACTATAAACTTGAATATAGTCTAAATGGTGGAGATTTGAAAACTGTGAAACAACAAATAGGCGTCGAAATATCAATAACAGATGATTGAAAATGGGAATATTGCATATTAAACAACAAAAAATCCAATTCAATTATCTACTTGATAAAAAAAGCCTTCTCACATATAACACCAAACATGCTACTAAAAATATACAAAACCTATATCAGACCTACTCTCGAATACGTGTTTCAGATATGGAATACCTATTTTGTTTAGGATATCAACTTGTTGGAAAGAGTCCAAAGACGAGCTACAAAGTTGTCACCGAGTCTAAAACAGCTTCCATATGTGGAGAAACTGACAGCTCTCGGTCTCACAACGCTGCAGGAACGGCGAGAAAGGGGTAACCTGATAGAGACATACGAGATACTCCAACAGTCACTATAGCTGCCCGAATTTGGCAGCAATATCCCATGTTCAAGCTTGCTCAAACAAGATGCTCGTCTTCGAGACCACAGTCTCAGACTGTAGAAAATGAGATTCAATCTAAATCCACGGAAGCATTTCCCGAGCAATAGGGCTGTTGATGGTTGGGATAAGCTGCCACAAGAGCTGATCTCGATGTGTAGTCTCAATGGGTTCAAAAATGGACTAGATTTGTTTCGGAAAAGTTAAAGTGCGCCAACTTTAGTTTAAATAGATTTAAGCATATCAGCTTTAAGCTGCTCGCTTAAGAAAAAAAATATATTAATGTAATTATAATAAACTCCTTCAATGGAGATTTCTAAGTTTGCTTTTAATACACTCATTTGGCAAAATGTTCAGGAAAGACAAAAAACCCTGCGATTTTGTACAAAAAAGAAAAAAAAAATTAAACGTGGTTTATTTTGTGTCATTGATTTATATTAGAAAGTCTATTTTTACCATCGCATGCGTCTATACGAAGTTAATTTTATCAGTTACGTATGGCGTATTCGCGGTAGAGAGATATATAAAATATACGGTATTGAACTTTATCCACACTTAATGGTGCATAGGGCACTGCATTGTTACACCAATCGCAGCGTATCTTGATCATTTTTGTTACATGAAGGTAAAATGATCAGTCTCACGCTTCACGCGGAGACCTCTTGCATGGTTGACAGGCACTTGAATTTACAAAGACGATATGTAATATAAAAATACGTAGTCGTAATAATCCAGAGCTTTAGTTAAGTGTGTGTTTTGTATTGTGATAATAGTTTAGTAAGATTAGAATTTAAACACACATCAAAAGATCAACGCGCAAATGAATAACTGCATTAATTAAAAAGTATCTATTTTCAAAAATTATTTACTATTTTCAAACAAAAGAACTAATTTCACTTCTCTTTTGTTTTTCTTTTGAGTATTTATTCTTAAATACGGTGACTTGGCGATATCAGAAGTGATTATTTATGACATTTTAATAAATTAAAACAACAGAATTAATATGTTACGCCTGAACTGCGTAACTAGCAAACTTAGTGAATTGGGAAATTAGAATGGCAGCCATTTTTACAAATAAAAACTTTTTGTTTTATCTGAAATTTTAAATGAAAAGTTTAGAATTTTAAAATTCGTAAATAAGAATTATTCTCTAGTAAATTGTATGCCAAAGCCTTATCTGTCTGTCATTTTTTAAAATGATGTTTTTAGCTTCATTTCTGCTAGTTACCTAATAGATTTTTACAGCTTTTTAAAACAAATTATTGACTTCCAAATAATTATGAAATTGGATAAATACATTCTCTTTTTTTTTACTAATTCATATTTTTTAATTGACAAACACAGTTAATTCATAAATAACAATGTGCAATTTAAAAGAATTTGACCATAAACAAAAAAAAAACATTTAAAACAAAAACCAATGTATTTTTAATGCTGACAACATTATTACTTTTTTTAAATATGAATTATTTAGGTATCTACATACGGAAGAGTTAGCAAATTTTTTAAATGTACAAGACCCAGTATTTATTTTATTCATGTGCCATTTAAAAATATTTAATATTAAACAAATTGTATCTGTATATTGATTGTAAAAAAACGCAATCAATTTTTTAATCTTTAGTAAAGCTATGGTTTTCTGAGAGAGCGGTGCGGTCATTTTACGGCCATCCAATAGTAAACCAATTAGCGCTAGTTTACTAGAGAGCATTGATTGCGAGCAGAAAGTCAAAAAGCGGTGTTGCATATCATGACCGCCAGATAACAGCTCCGCTTTCTTAAGAAACCTTAGTTTAACGAAGAAGGTTTTTTAATGTGAAAATATTATAAATCCTGACAGATGCAATAAAGCAGATTTCAAATTTGCTTCTTTTTAAAATAATTTCAAAACAATGACAATAAAACATAACTTTTCGTCATTTGAAGTAATGTTTTGACTTCTGTAGTATGTTTCAATTGTTTCTTTAAAAAAAATTATCAATAAATGTTTTTACTATTGCTTGTAGACCAAATTTTTACCTAACATGTTTGTATAAATTTAATAATTAAATTATCTCAGCTTATGAAGCATATTAAAAGTACTATTAATTATGTGAATCAGTCATGTGCAATCATCTATCCTAATTGTGAAGTCTAAGTCGTAATTTTAAATAATTTTAAATTGTTCATTATACCATACATAAAACCCATTAAATGGGTCATGTTACTAAACTACATTACGATTTTTCCGCAGTCACCTGACAGTTCTTCTTAGAGATGTGTTGATCTATGTTGATTCCACCAATGAGGAAGTTCAGTGGTTTAAAAAAACATTTTTTGTTGATAGACTATCAAACTATAGCTAGACCACAAACAAAAGACTGTTCCCTAATGTCAGCCGGAATGAAGGGGGGCGCGGGAAGGGAGTGTCATATTGCAAGCCCGTATTACACGTGGTACTCTCAACATACTGACTCTGGAACGAGAGATGGTTGCTTTATCCATCTGACAACAAAAAATATCGTGTAATGCGGGCTTTAAGCGTCGTGGCACAGTACTGTCGTTGTTTTTGTTTTTGACATTTAAAATTTAAACCCCGTACATTTATAATTTGTGCCCACTAAGCACAAAAAATCCCATGGAAACCGGAAATCTGTTGCCGATTGCCACAACAGCATAACAACGCTATAATTCATTGGCTATTTTAAACACATGATCATCATCGTTCCCTCTCCGCACATAATGGTGCATAGGGCACTGCATTGGTAAACCAATCGCTGCGTATCTTAATCGCTTTTGTCACATGAAGGTAAGATGATCAGTCTCACGCTTCAGGTGCCAGCCCTGCGGCTATGAAATATTCTAGTGTACGACCACCTTTTCAAATAAATATTTCATGTCAACCATGTCGGGAATCGAATCCGAGATCTTTTGCGTGGTAGGTGAACGCTCTGACCACTACACCACGAGGCCGACAAACAAACACGTGGTCACATAAACCTGTGATGGTGCAATGCAGTTTGTTTTTATGATTTTTTCATAGCTTTTTGAGAAATTTCGCTGTACAATTAAATGTTATGATTTTTACTGAAAACATTTTTTATATCCAATTTCCTGTAGCACTGAACTTCCTCAGCACTGGCGTCTGATTGTTCCGTCGAGTGATTGCTAAGATTTTAAATAATACTTTAGCTATAGATTTTTAAAAATATCGTCGATGTAGGTGCTATAGATATATATGTATTTACAATTTTTCTATACAATGTTTTGTATGTTTTTAGACTTTGTATTCAGATATTTAAAAAAGATTTTGTTTACTGTAAAATAGCGACAAGTAATAATTGTATATAGATATGTAAATTTTTACAACAATAAGTGCTAATATTAAATGATTTATACAACTCCTATTACAATTAATAAAATTTATTAGTTACTATTAGTGTTTATTATTTCACGTGTCATCTCATGGCAACATTAAATAATTTTGCTAACCAGATTTTTTTAAGATGTTAAGTGTTATCTCGTGGTAATACTAAAAATATGCGGTTAACGGCGAGTGTCATTTCATGTTGATACTAAAAAATGTGCCATTACCGGGGGCATTATCCAAACAATAAAAAATAGACCCTTAACCCTAAACCAATAAAACTAAGAAACATGTCACTGACTATGTCCACCTCGTGATCTAATTCAGTCAGGGCATTTTCCAACCGTCCAGGGGGTCTCTGGCTGGTTCTGCTTCTGACCTAACCTTATTATACATTTTATATAAACAAATATTAGTAAAATGCTACAATCTAAAATGGCCTTTTTAATGGCCATTTTTATCCATTTTATGTATGTTTTGCAAATAAGTACTTGTATTATTTACTGAATTGCTGAAATACTAAGGTTTAGTATAGCAATACTGTGTCTCAAAAGTATTTATTTTCATTATAAAGTATTAAAGGGTACTCGCAAAGGTTTGACCTAATAAAACTCAGCCGAAATCAAGTTATGGTTATTACTAGAGCCTGCCCAGGGCACTGCAGATTGAACAAACACCTTGCTAAAATAAACCTTTTCCAAACTTCTAGATGTAGGTTCTGCAGTGCAGATGAAGAAACACCTATACATATTCTATGTGAATGTGATGCTTTAGATCATAAAAGGAGCCTCATCCTCGGGGGACTGCTGGTTAAACCTAAGGAAGTTAACTTAGCTCGCCCCCTACCTAATAGCCCGATATTTTACGGGGATGAGATAAATCTCATCCCCGTAAAATTGCTAAAGCAAAATGTAAACTCTCGCCTTCCACACAGTAGCCAGGCTCTTTATAGACCTGGGCTTGGGGGGCGAGAAATATTCACAGGGACCCATCACAATAGATCTTTACAAGTTGCGGCAACATCAGGAGCTTGCATAGCACTGACCCCCACCACTAAGAATAAAAATGTCCAGATTTTAGTAGACAAAAGGTGAAGGCATTTAAAAAGCTCACAATCTGTCATTTTCTTGATTCCGGATTCTGACGCTTGGGGTTTTTCCTGCTATTGCCCTTAGCACTTTTATCTCTGACTTTCTGAGTGGATTTTTTGTTCTCACCGTATCTGCCCTCGTCTCTACTGCATACGTCATGATTGGTCTGACACACGTTTTGTATATACGGACCTTGCTTTCAATCTGCATATGTTAATTGTGCCATACGATAAGCAAACAACACTTTCCATAAATATCCACTCTTAATACATTAAACTTTCTGAAAAGTTAGTTATTTAATTACGGCTACTTACAATTGTTTACAGTTTGTAATAAAAACATTCCTGAAACATTGTCGTGAAAGGGTAAGGATAGAATGAGAGGTTAAGTTAGGAAGGAGACAGGAAGAGGATCCAGGAAAGAACAAAAATAAAATGATGGGAAATTAGGATTCTAAGGATACCTTATAATTTCTAAATTCTAAATTGGTTTGGCCGAATGATATAACCCATATTACTTTTTTATAACAGTTTTCTCGTTCACAATCCATTTACCATATTTGATATATTTTGCCCCTAGACTAGCGATTGGATAGAATGCAATTCCAATAAGTAATCTGAATGCTTGGTAATTGATTTCACAATATAATTTCCGCCATTATTGCGTACATAATTCCATCATATTTATGCAATTTATTTTTCAATTTTACTCTTTATTATAATGTTAAACTTATCTTAAGTGTACAATGGATTTCCAACTATTTTTTTTTATTTTCATTGCCATTCAAGTAAGTTTAACTATGCGAAACCTATTAAATTACTTTATTTTTGTTCTTAAGAGGAACCACAGCCTGACATTTCTTGATACAAACGTATTCCCGTATAGTATTTTCTCCCTGGATTATGGCACTAGGACAGTGATTTTTTTACACACTATAGATATTTACCATTGGCATGTCTATTATTTGTTTTTTTTGGTAAATTGTTTATTTTGGGAACTAGGACCATGCAAAAGCCCTTAAAAGCGTCAGTCATCGGACGTACGGTATGATAACTATTTCTGAAAAACAAAAAAAAAAAAACAATAAAATCGGTTCAGTTTTAGGATGCAGAAAATGGGCAAACAAAATGTTGATTTTGTCCATTTTTCCTAGGCATAATTAGTCTGTCCAGCAGTTGTCTTTTTCACACAGTATCAGGGAGTCATTTGTGAGAGAGTGACAGAAAAACAATTTTCAAAAACAGGGACGGTTTCTACTAGAGAGCAAGGAGCGTCGTGCACTCCCAATAATTTCAGAAATAAATAATCTAATAATAAGATAATAAAGAAATCTTCAGTGATTGTTTATACATTTTACATTTTTTTTGCACCACAACAGGCCAGGAGGCCTAATGACAGTGGTGAATTACATCACAGAGCACCCAGGCTTGAGAAAAATCACATTTTAATTTTTGTGTTCTCACCAAGCGTCTTGACCACTACACCACGGAGGCCGCCTACGCACCGCCGCCGCGTTTATCACCTTATATTTATCACATATGTAGGATTTTGGTAGTTGAGAGGGTTGGAGCTCCTACCCCAGTTGGAGATTGACAGAGAAGACAAGAGGTTGCTGTTTGATGTTTATTTATTACATGGCAAATAAATAATGAATTATGTAGCACGAGTGTTAAAGAGATGAGGAGTTAAAGTAACTGCACTTGAACTACATGCTGGAGCTGAGTGAACTGGACTGACTGACTTGAGTGGTCAACTGAATTTGTTGGGCTGACTGACGTTGACTGTGTTCTGTGGTCTCTTTATAGACTGCATTCTGTGGTATCTTCTTTATAGACCACGTTCCTTTGTTGTTCATCTTTTCAAGGAAGGGACGATGTGAATGTACTGCAAGACGTTGATCTCGTCTTTATGCGCAATACTGTTAGAGTTGCATAATTTCTTGTATTGGATTCTAAAGAAAATTATGACATTGCTTCCATCGGTCATCGCACTATAATTTCAGGTTAATCGACTATGGACTATGAACCCTACACATACATTAAATCAATAATATCAGTACACTCCCGTGCCGCCCGTGCATGGAAGAGGAGCAGTAAAAAAACTTGCTCTCCCAGAAATTTTGTTTTTGGAATAAAGAGAGAGAGGTATAAACTATCCTAAACGGTGAAACAAAACATGTCAGTAATACTTAAATGAGATATGTCGATTATCTGGAGCAATACACCACTCGACGACTTGAGTCGAACATGAAGTCGGATAATGAATTGTCCCGAATGTTTGTACATGACATATTTCCTAGGCAAATCACGAGCCGTCACTCAAGAACAATGCGGAGATAGCCTTCCCGTCCATCTCGCGACAATGCCTCGGAAAAATGTTTTGTCCTACAAATTGCTGTTTACACATGGACAGTGGTTGAGTCCTGGGACAAAACAATATTGTATTGTCCTAATGTAAAAGGCCTTTAAGTAAATAATAATTTGAAGTTACTTTTTATTTAGGTTTTTTGAACACACTAAATTGCAGTGGTTTCACAAATAAAATAAAGAATACCATGCACTAGATCTGAATGCTAATGGAGGCAGAGCAGGGCGAGTGACATGTTATGCGCCCTTATATAGGTCCATAGGGCACTGTGCGCATAGACAATAACACTTTCTTGTCCCCACAAGATATTAATACACTTTGGTATATCTGCATAGTTGAAAATTTGTTTAATGAACAATTTATTATACAAGATACTTAATCATTTTTTTATATTTTTTCATCAGACATCGAAATAACAGATGTTCAACACCCCGTGAGGAGATATTATGGCATGGGCAAACTATCATTCCTTATTTTAACCTATGTATTACAGCCTGTAGGGGAAACACATTTTAGTTTAGGTTAGTATATTCTTTACATAGGATTCATTGAAACACATAAACAACAAATAAATTACGACTATATAATACAATTTAACAATTATTATTATTAGTAAATTAAAAAACACAATTAAAATCAACAAACTAAACGCGAATCTATCGCCAAGCTGTCTTGTCCTGCAAATATTCTTCGACCTTCGACTACTATAGAGTAGCTCTCTTCAAACAGCCTGTGCTTGACAAAATCTTAAAAATTCTTTGTTGGCAATTGAGGTTTGAGACAAAAGAATAATTATTTTTTGACAGTCTAATAGTGGGCACAGCTAGTTTATCCTAATTCCTTGTGTTGAACTTGTGAAAATCTCTGTTCCGCTTAGTCATCAATTTGTTTGTGAACGCACACGATTTTCATAAATATATTGACACGTGACCGTCAATATGTTAACATCTTTGAAGTTATCACTAAGTAACTCCTTGGGGTTCATGTTGTATATTGCTCGAACAGCCCTCTTCTGCGGCACAAAAACAGAGTCAAAATCTGCAGCATTTCTCCACAGCAGTATACTGTAAGACATAATGCTGTGAAAGAAGCTGAAATAAACTAAACCAGCTCTATGTGGACCCCATCGAAGCTTAGAATCTAATGCTATGCCTAAGAATACAGAAGACTTTAGATGGGTGACTTGCCTGTATCATGTTTATTTTTATTGCGACGCAGTACAAGATGACAGCTTCGTAAGATAAGTTTATATATTGTATAAATTGGTTTTTGTTACCAAAAAAGGAGCTGAATATTGAATTTATAGGAAAATGAAGAAAAATTAAAAAACAACAGTCAACTTATATTTTTTATTAAATATTTACAGTATAAAATATCTTATAAGTTATCATACATATTCTCTAAAAATCTTTGTTTATACATTTAGTGAACCATGGCATCTTCAACATATACATATATTTATACTATATTGATTTTATCATACAGTATTTTGTTTTTAATGTACGGATTTCATTACAAATTGTTGTACTCAAAGTCAGATCTTGTAATATTCAAACTGTCAAATAATCGGGTTATTTCACAAAAAATAACATTCTAAATGGATTCGTGACAGTCTATTCCAGAATGTTATGCTAATTTTAACCTCAAAATTTTTGTTTTTAACAGATACTTTTATTAGGCAAACGGAAAAACAATAATTTAGTAATTAAGTAAATTAATACCGTTTAATATTATACCAAGGCTTATTAATAGAAAGCCGGGAAAAAAATCGACTACCCTGGTTATACTAACAAAATGTCTGCCTTGTTTTATTTAACAATCTGATTGACGGTAAAATGATCTAATTCCTAAATAAAATTATTTGTGAATTTGCTACTCACGCATGAAATGTGATCAGCAGTATTTTGAAACTTACAAACTACAACGCGGCGTAATTGAATTTAAATCGGCAGTTGCCTACTAAGCGACGTCTACAGAGTAACTAATGGCCGGAGTAGTTAAGTCAGCTTCGGTTGTATGCGCGTACGCGGTTTCTGGACTATTATAATTCTACGCTTGAATGTTTTTACTAAGCAACCCGATTATTTTTCAGTATTTTATCAATTAGTGGTATTCAATGCTTTGGACTGAAATTGGAGTGAACAAAATTGATAATTCAGCAATGGAATGTATGGAAAATATACTTCACACTTGTATTGCGAATTATCTATATTAACAACAATAATTATTATTTAAAATACTCTTAAACGCAATTTCTCATTCTTCAGAATCCAGGATTGTTGTAGAGAGACAGCAACTGAAAGAAAAATTTTCATAATTTAAACAAACTGAAATAGCTTACAGTGCAATTTTTCTAAGAACTGCTTTAAAAAAGACATAAAGTTGTTGGAGAAAGTCCAGAAAGAGCAACTAAAATGATAGTTTCTTTAAGAAATAAATCAGGGAGCTCGGGTTAATTTCACTGGAAGAGCGAAGGCAGCGTGGTGACTCAATCGAAACGTTCAAAATTTTAACTGAGCAATATAATGTACCCAAGTTGAAATCAATGTTCACTTTGAATGAAAACCGCCATCTCAGAGGTCATTCATTGAATCTCAACACTACCTCCTTCTCATCCAACCCCGGGAAGAACTTCCTGACAAACCGAGTCGTGGAGAAATGGAATGGCCTTCCCGAGAAAGTGATCAGTGCTAGTTCAGTTAATGTTAACTAAATGCACACATCAATTTATAATGTTTAATAACCATGTACACTTGATATACACGCATCAGCTTAAGGCTGTAGTCTGGTAAAACGAACGCAAAATTAGGAAATCATACGATTTTGCCATTTTAAAACTAATTTTTTTTTTTAATCGCGCAATAATAAAAAATATAAAAAAACATAAATTAGATACAAACAATAATTTTTAAAGGTATTTCTGTTAAAAAATATACTTAAAAGTTTTATGTAACTAAAATATAATTACTTTAGACCGGCAGATTACGCCATTTCAAATTTAGACTAAATTTAGGTATCTGGGATCTCAATAAAGACTAAGTATTGAACTAAAATTTGTTGTAATAATTTTAAGATAATAAATTGAACATGAAAGTGGCCACGGCCAAATTTTAATTTTTTGTTTATGAAAACTTTAGCTGAAACCTTTTTTTATAGAATTGTATTCTCTTTGTTTGAAAAAAGAAGATAATTCTGGTTTTAATATTAAATTTAAAACAATATCATTTGACTTTTTTATGACCTTCAGACCAGCCCTGATAGTTTTCAGTAATCCGGTCTAAAAGTAATTATATTTTAGTTACATAAAAATTTTAAGTATATTTTTTAACAGAAATACCTTTAAAACATATTGTTTTAATCTAATTTGTTTGTTTTTATTTTTTAATTATTGCGCGATTGAAAAAAATCATTAGTTTTAAAATGGCAATATGGTATGATTTCCTAATTTTGCGTTAGTTTTACCAGACTACAGCCTTAATAGCTGCTAGTGTATTATTAATAATAGTAATAAAACTGTCGCCAAACATTTAGGGAATTAAAAGCACTCCGCAGCTCCACATACTCAAAAATAGTTTTGAAGACCGAGGGTCTTTCTAACGGTTTAACTCATAGTGTAGTGGTTAGAGCGTTTGCCTACCATGCAAGAGGTCTCGGGTTCGATTCCCGACATGGTTAATAAGAAATATTATTTAAACGGGTGTTTTTACACTAGAATATTTCACAGTCCCTAGACTGGTACCTGTAGCGTAAGACTGATCCCCTTACCTTCATGTAACAAAAATAATCAAGATACGCTGCAATTGGTGCCCTATGCACCATTAGGTGCGGAAAGGGAATGAAAAGAAAATTCATTTTTAAAATTAAATTTCATTTACCGTGATTTTAATTGAATTTAACTCTACTTGCTCCTCTTTCGCTGTGAGTTTGGTAAATTATATGGAGGGCTTATGTCGGATCTTGTCATTTTTCTTAATGGGCAAATTGCAGTTAATTTAAATAAATAAATATAAACAAACAGTATAAAAATACATACGAGGTGTGTTCATAAAATAACGGGAATTTTTCAATTTCGCAGGTTTGGAGTCAATTTTTTTTGTCAATCATGATACCTCATGCTGTGATAGAGGTTGGAAGAGCTCTCTCAGATAAACAGGCGAAGTAAAATTGTTTAAAACATTGTGAAGAATTGACAGAATGTGAATAACTTCTTCTTTGCCTCAAACTGAGCCAGTGTAGTTGCGTGCGATATTCAGCTATGTGCGTGACTTACTGCGTTCTGTACGTATGAGACGATCTTCTAGGGCTTCTTGTACTCGATCCTCTCCACCTTCACTTCGTCTCCGAGAAGCTGGTACACGTACGTCACCACCGTGGTACTCTGAATGTCCATCAGGACGAAGGAGGGAGTCACAGATCTAAAAAAATCAATCTTTGCATCAACATTGCTCTTAAAGCCATACTTTGGTCATAGTAGATTAGTTTAAGCAAAGCAGAACGAGAAATAAAATAAGCCACGTGGAACCTGAGTTTACTCACACGAGCAGTGGGTTGTAGGCTCCGGTGGCGGAACCCGGGTTGATGTAGAAGCGGTTCTCGTGCTCATAAGCCTCGAAGCGGTGCGTGTGGCCCGTGACCAGGATGTCCACGTCCAGCGCTCGCTGCAGCAGCGCCAGCGCCTCCGGTTCCCCCCACGGCACGCTCTGGTGCCCGTGGCACAGCCCTATCCGGAACTGCCCCACTGTCACCACCTTCTGCTCCGGGTAGTTCACATTCTGAAAGAACCCAAACCGTACGGGTTTTGAAGCACTAACTTTGTGGTTATTCAAATGCCGGCTGGCCGGAGAAGTGACGTCTAAAGGTAAAATATTGAGGCCTCATATTATGGGGTATCCAAATCACCCCATGTATGCTCTGCAATTTTGCGTAGTTTTCGAGTTATGATTTTTTTTGATTTTTGTAAGGTTTTTTCATGTTTTTTCTTTAACTCTTTTTTTTTTAATTTTAATTTTATGAACAAAATCATCCGCTTCGTATCATTAATGGAAGCTACAAAAGTTTTGACCTAAAATGCAGAATTTCAGTTCGAGTGAGTCAGACTTGAACTTTCAATTTAAAATTAAAAATCTAAAAAGGCGATTCCTCAATTTCCAAGTAACTTTAAAAACTGCTCTAGACTCTAAACTTTCATAATAATACAAAAATAGTCATACATAGGCTATTATTTGCTGAAATCTAATGATTTTTAAAAAGTTTTTTAATTTTGAAATTACTCCGCGTGTGAAGTTACAAGTTCTCTTCGGCGAGTTCTGCAGAATTCTGAATTGGCTTCCCGTAAACCGGAAATCTATCACAACACTCTATCATTGGTTGATTCGGAAGCTACCCACGTCATTCAGAAAAGTTCGTTTTTATTGAAATCAAATAATTTGTTTTTAATAAATTTTCAAGAAACTTTACAGTTCAATTTAATGCTCTAATTTTTACCGCACATAAGAAAACATGTTTTATATCCGATTTCCTGCAGCACTGAACTCTCCCTCATTGAAGAAATATTTATTTATCTTAACACTTTATATATATTACATATGGATGCGAATCGTGGCACCTCACTACGGCCCGAAACAGCAAATTTCTTAATTTTGAGAATAGGTTTCTCGGAAGAATTTTGGGTGTGCGGTGGTTTAACTTTGTGAGGATTGAAGTAATAGGAAAACGGACGTAGCAAACTCCGGAGACAGCTGTCATCAAGTGGAAGCGATACAGTTGGCTAGGCCATATCCTGCAGATGCCTCCTGAGAGCCTTAACCACGCTTGCTTACTTTACAAAGAACAGGTTCTCAAGGTCCTGGATGTCCACTGCTGACTGTTCGTCGGCAGTCTATGTCAGAACTTCGGGACGAGAACCTGCGTTGGGAGGACACAAAAGAGTTGGCAGCCGATAGAGATGCATGGAGGCTCTTTGTAGATACCATATGCTCCAACTAGGGAGCGAACATGGAATAATAATGTATATTATACTTTATGTATAGGGGCGGGCATATCGCCTTAAGGCAATTTTTTCGTACCTACCCAAATCATATTAAACATGTTTGGAGGCACGAGTATATAAGAATATTTTTCAGTGTAAAAGAAAACAGAGATATTTTCTATCTTTATAAACAGTTATTAACTAAATATCTACACTTAACTACGAAGAGAGGAGGGGGTAAAAGTGGGAAGGAAAGAAGGAGGAAAAAGGAAAAACGCAAATATAAATACACAGCGTGTAAAGTGGCCATTTGAACAATGACAGGTCATAAGCCGTGTTAAAGTCTAGATCTCCATATTCCACTCTCTAAAATATTTTACATCTGTTAATATGTTTTTGACTCTCCTGGAATTCTGCTTTTTTCAGTTATAACTATTATGAGACGCGAGAGCTTACCTCATCAAAGTCTCCCTTGACGACGTGCACATCGCTAGCGAGTGTCTTGAGGTAGTCGTAGGACTCTTTAGTGCACAGGTTGCCGGTGCACAGGATGTGCTGTATCCGGCCGGGGACCAGCAGCTTCTTGAACTTGGCCGGCAGGTTGCTGCACCTGTGGGGAATGTGCAGGTCACCTAACACGAGCACCAACTGGAACAAATCAAACACAATAATAAATTTGGTTAGGTATCCAAAATAAATTTTAATTCTACTTTTACATTCTTCTTCAAAGTCAGTCCCTCAATGCTGAGGATCGTGACCACCATGAACACTTCTGATTAGTCTGTTCCACTCCAGTCTGTTCTCAGCCCGACGAACCAACACATCAAATTTCAGCCCCGTAGCCTCTTTTATTTCCTTATGGGATTCTACCCCGGCTTCTCCTACTTTCAGCTCGGCCAGACATTTTTGCCTTTTCTAGATTGTCTGGCTCACGTCCTGCAATATGTCCGAAGAAAGACAGTATCCTCCTCAGACACACCGCTAACAGACGAGTTGTAATATGGAGCTCTTCCAGTATCGATGCATTCGTCCTTCTGGCTGTCCAAGGCACACGCAGCATCCTTCTCCAACACCACATCTCGAATGTATCGATCCTCTTCTTCTCGTAGGCACGCATTGTCCAGCCCCATATAGGAAAACGGAAAATACAAGGGCTTCCATCAACCGCTTTTTTGTGTTTATTGATATACCTCGATCTTGCCAAATCTTTTCCAAATGGTTCTTTGGCCATTTGAATCCTGCAACCAATCTCAAGTCTGCAACCGCCGTTGTTGGAAATAAGCGAGCCAAGGTACACAAAGTCATCTATCAGTTCAAGGTCTTGCATCTGCCTTGTCCTAAGGAGACTGCCAGCTCTGTCTACAATCATTAGCTCTGTCCTTTTTTTATTTATTTTCAGACCCAAAGCTTCACTCTCCAACTCTATCCGTCCGAAGGCTTCTGCAAGCTCGGTTTCATATTTGGCATTCAGTGTCGTGTCATCTGCATATCTCAGATTCGATGTTTGTTGACCTCGCACTTTGACACCACCATTCCACCCATCCAGCACTTTTCTCATAATATATTCACCGTAAAGGTTGAAGGGTTTTGGCGACAAGATGCAACCTTGACGGACACCTCTTTCTGCTTTGAATGAATCTGACAGTGAATTCTTCATCCTTAAATCCATTTTAAATATACAAGAGTGTATAATGTGACGTGTTTCGTCTTGTTAGGACATTATCAAACTAACCGAAATATAAAAAAAAGTATTATAAAGTATCGAAATATTAAATAAGTAAGTATGGTAGTAAGTATTAATGGTATAGGTGCACAAGAGTGAAAATAGTTTATTATTTAGCATAGTAATACCGTACATTCACGGCTCATTTCAAACATTTGCAGTACATACCTTTGTAGGGTTAATCAAAAGCATTATTTAAACACTTAATGGAAAATTCATTACACAATTTGGTATAACGAGATCTGATACAATAGGTGAAATGAGAGAAAATGAATTGAAGACAGCAACGACAAGAAAACACCGTTCCTTTATCACACATTGTGTAAAGAAATATTTATTCTCAGTTGTACAAATAAACATACATTATTATTAACCCTATCAGACCTGAATAAGTTCTGTGGATATAAAAAATATTTAGCATGTAGTATTAACTGTGTGTCGGCCTCGTGGTGTAGTGGTCAGCGCGTATGCCTACCATGCAATACTTACTACTTGCCATACTTACTAGTTCTGTGCTCGATGTATTATTATTGTGTTTTTTAAAATTATTTTTATTGTTAACTTTTTAAAATCATTCTTATGTTGTTGGAATTCCACTTGTCAATGCGTTTTGAAGCTACAAGACTTTTTGTGATGTTAGCTATCATATTATATGTATCATATTTTGAAAATGTTGTCAACTATCGAATATCTAAATTTAGTAAATGGGGTCTAGAATTTCAACCATCCATGTGCTCAGTAGCTGCAAGACTTGTTGTTATCTTACTTCTATTATTATAAATATGCTTTTTATTTTGTTTTTAAAATATCACTTAAACTTTAAACTTCACTGTTAAATAAAAAAAATAGTTAAAAAATGTAAATAGGGGCTCGATTTCTTACTGTCCATGCGCTCTGTAGCTGCAAGACCATAATCATATATCATAATTGGAGACGAGGAACTAGAATCCCAGCCGTCCATGCGCTCTGTAGCTGCAAGACGAGCTGGGATATTTATTTATTGTACAGCGCCCTTGAGGTGATTTTCACAAAAATGGCGCTGTATAAATTATCCAAACATATTATCTTTAGATAATGTTGGTTAAATGTCCACGATAGTTGTTTAATCCGAGATCCAATTTTCATTAGTTCTCTCATAAACAGATGGAAAAATAATTCAATTTTTAAGTAATGCATTTGTTGTATACACATTCATTTGCTAATTACACATGAAATGTGATTGCATCCTGTTTCTTTGAGATCCTAGCAGTATTTCTACACTTTAAAAGGACACAACACGGCATAGTTGAATTCAAATCAGGAGTTGCGTACTGAGCGACGTCTACAAAGAAACTAATGGGTCAAAACGTAAACCTACTGTTTTATGAGTAGTTGAGTCGCCTTCTGTTTGATGTGCGTATGCGATTTCTGGACTATTCTTAATTTTATGGGAGAAGTATCATTTTCATTTACTGGATACTGGGTCCGTCTGGACTGAGACCAGTAGCCACGGTATATAACATTTACATAAGGACTGAAGACAAACAACTAAACATTTTGAGTCAGCATTTATCATCTGACGTTATCTCAGTAAATTTACCCAGTGTGTGTTTGGTAGTATACAAACCAACAGAATAAACTGTCGATTAATCACTATTTGAACACTGGACTGCGCCAATTGATAGATGAACCAATTAAATAGTAATGTGATACAGAGCGCATATATGCCAGCAAAAT
Source organism: Micrasema longulum (assembly GCF_059751315.1). NCBI lineage: Eukaryota > Metazoa > Arthropoda > Insecta > Trichoptera > Brachycentridae > Micrasema > Micrasema longulum. Next base: position 25,920 of record NW_028279078.1, read on the forward strand.
ATTATATTTAATAGTTTGCTTTTCCGGTATTAGGCGTTTACAAATTTTTGGTCACTTACCATTTTTTGTATTGTCTGAATACGAAGCAATAGTGAGGTCTGGAATGGGTGGATTTGCAATTTTTATTTGAGGAATTTGTGAATATGGAAAGATTATGACAGATAATCCGTGCGGCAAACTTTTTAGGGACAAATGACAGCTATAAGTGTTACCATTGCGAAAAAATATATCTATTTTTTACACTTATAACATTACACATCGTGTTATAAGACCACACACAATAAAAATAAATACATATTTTTATGCCCCACAAAACCTTGAGTAATAATGCGCCACAGCTGTAGAGCCGCCCAGACAGACAAAAATCATTCTTGGATTATCAATCATGAAGTTAGCTATTGTTTACAGCGAAACAATGGGCAATAGGTACTCAGGTTAAGAATTGCAAGTGCAAGCCGAAACTATTTATGTTATTAGTACAGGGTAATGACTCTAATTAGACCGGCAATAATGAGATAAAAAATATATATTTATGGATATAATGTATGCAAATGCTATTTACTTGTATTTATATGTGATTACCTATTTATTTTTTTTATGAACAAATAAAATAAATTAAACAAAAATATGTTTGTTGTCAACCCAAAAACCTTACAAAATAATGGTCTGCAGATATATAAATACGTGTTGGGCAAATTACAAATATTTATTTTTAAATTTCAACTTTACTGAAATAGTTTGTTCGTAAAAATAACTATTATTAGTATTTTCAAAACATATACAACAATTACTGTCATGTATTTTGGAGCGCATAAGCGGCATTCATCATAAAGTCTATCATTATTTCAAACTGTATAAAACAAATATCGTATAATAGATTAAAAACCTTTTTAGCGTAAAAAATTAAGAATATTTTATTTGGTAAATTTTAACTAAAATCTTTTTTTTCTCTTTTTCGCTTACTCGATATGAATTATTGAAGCGCGCAAACACCAATATCTCGGTCATATTATATAATCGCGTTTACTAAATTTATTTATACCTCTAATAATACTTCAAAAATATAGTATTCAAATTTGAAATTATTTTATCTTCGGTACAAGAAGTTTATGGTGAAGGGGTCCCACAAAGTACCTAAGTACAAAGTCCATATTATTTTTAATTTAATTGGCTACCAAGTTCCCATATATAATATTTATTTAGCCTTTGACTCAGTCTGTGCAGAGATAATGTAGAACTATTACTAGTTCAGATCTGCCACTTAGTACTACGGCGCCGTAACAACCATTTGACGTTTAGGTATAATAACACATTCCTATTGGTCAAATTTTGTATTCGCGCTATTTCACGTTGGCGCTTATATCCGTCGAAAAAAAAATCCGCGGGAAATTCAAAACTTTCCCTAAAAGTTTTTACAGCTCAGCTTGATCATGAGTAATAGTTAAAAATCAGAAGTATTCACTTTTTTCCAAATTGTTACTTTTACCACGGATTTTTAATTATTACTACTGATCAAACTACAAGTTTATATTATGAAGGAATTAAAGCTTCTCTATCATTAATGATGCTGCATTTCGAAAATAATGAGTTTTGGGCATTGATTGCCAACCCATAAAATTTAATAAAAAATCTTCGTTTCCTTTTTTGTGATTTAAAAGTGAATTCACCACATTTAACAACAAACTTTTCTAAAGCAAACTTGCCCTAACACTGATCATTAATGGTGAAGAGGCTTTGAAGACAGAGGAGGTGGAAAAAAAGACACTTTATATGGAACATGATTTTTTAATAATGTAGTTTACGTTGTTAACTTTGATTCAGTGTCAAGTTGGATAAAAAAACGTCAACATGGAACACATAATTAAACATGACAATTTTTATTTTAAGTTCTGGAAAGAAAAACATGCCAATTGAACGCTTCAATACATACATGGATATATTTAAGTTGATATAATACAGATTTATGCAACAAAAAAAGATAACATTGGAATACAATACTTTCTGAAGAGCTAAACTTATTTGAATTCTATATATATATATATATATATACTTATATAACATGTTTATAATTTTAATGTATATATTTTAGTCTTTATTCAGAATAAAACATTACATTTAAATTAAATTTGATACAACTTTAAAACGCATAAAGGAAAAATAATGTGTCGTGGTTCAGATTAGGGCTTCCAACCCTGCAGCTGATTTTCAATCTAGGTTTTTGCAGAATGAAAAAAATTCAATCCAGTGAAATCCCCGTATTAGCGGGATCCTGCATGTTTTAATGCATAGCTTAAAGTTCCATTTACAGGAGTACAATATAAAAGATATGAAAATATTGTCTAATAAACAGCATCAACCACAAAAGACAATATTCTAGGACAATACAATAAGTCCACTTGGATCCTGGGAAAGAACAGTGTTGTATTGTCCACTTGTAAACGGTAGTTATATTTTGTATTTAGTGTATTGTAGTATCGAGACATAATCGCAAAAATATTGTAACCAACAAAAACAATATTTTTAAGGAGAACACTAGACTTATTCCTATCAATGAACAAGGAATACACTTTGAGAATCAATCTCTGGACTATTTATTTTATTGGTACCATAATAATATCGTGTTAAAAGATATATGACTGTTGACAGATGTGGATAAAAATCTATATCAACCAATCCCGTGGGATCTTGCTCCAAGTGGGATCAGAAAGTCACTAGGGATCCTAGTATAACGGAATGTCCACATACTCCTAGTTCAGAATACATAAACTTTATATAATACAGAAACTTTCAAAATAATTAGCCCCTTTTCACATCAAAATTTCTTTCTGGAAGTTATGATTACAGAAAAATTTAAAAAATAAGAAAAATGCTAGAATAGCTCTTATCTCAGAATATAATTGCAACAGCTTAATGCTACTTATTAAAATAATATCTACTTATTGCATATTAAAAGCAAAAATTTAATATTTTGTGTACTGAACAAATAAAGTAAAGTCCATATTTAAAAGAAATACTGTATGTTAGCTAAAAAAAGACATAACATATTTAATTTGCAATAATGACGTGAACAATAAAAGTCCATATTTAAAAGAAATACTGTATGTTAGCTATACAAAGACATAACATATTCATTTTGCAACAATAAATAGGTCAAGAAGAATTGTTTATTTAAAAATATGTGATAAAAACCATCTGTATTTATATGCAGGAGTAAATAAATAACAGTTACTTAAATACAAATGAATGATTTTAAAATACAAATTAATGATTAATATTTTTTGCTTTTTACAACAGCCAATTTTTGTAAAACATTTAGATTCGAATCAAGTAATTTAGAATCATATTTTCCTGACAATATTTTATTTATTTCCTGTGTCTAATTAAATAGTTGTAATTTAACAATCAGCTTTACTTTTATTACATTTATAACCACTCAAAATTTAAATTTTCCTCTATTATATACTGCAAGTTTTTATGGATATTTGATTGAATAAGATTATTTGGATTATTTAAATACCCATTAATAATTTCAATACACCTTGTAAATAAATTCAGAAGGCTTTTATATGCTAATTTTAAATAATAACCAGTTCTCTCTCTCAACAATACACATTTGTGATGAATTGAAGCTTCTGACTGAGTAAGGGATTGTTTGCAGGCCTCACAAATATTGTCACTTAACAATCTACGACAAATCCAACCAGCAGAATATCCATGGGCTCCAACTTTACTTCTCTCCTGTTAAGAGCGTAAAACAGATACATCATGCACAGTAATGCTATTGCATTCTGCTATTAACAAACTAGATAATGACATCCTAGATTCATTATTGAGCTGAGGTTCTGAAAGTAATGTGGGACCATCACGAAAGAAACTTAAAAACTCTTTCAGGTTTAGTATCATGCGCCCTCTATCGTCTTCACAGTTAAGTGTCGGAGAGTGTGACAACAAAAAATTACTAATAAGTGCAGACTTAAAAGTGTTGACAAAGTCTCTGCATGTTGGATTCACATTCTTTCCATTGTACATTCTAATTGTACCAAAAAAGTTTTCCAATGGATCTTGGTTGAGACGTCGCAGGACTAGTTTTTTATTACCAGCCTGATGCAAGTCTGCCCAGAGCCCTTGAACACCTTTGATGCTCAAAATATAGTTTTTTAGAGATGGTACAATCGTCTCTCTTCCTGTATTCAAATTTCATTTTCTTCAATTTGTTAATAGTATCAATCCAAAATGCATGGTGTGTAGACTGCAGTGTAGTAATGTATCTCATTTTACCCTTGGAAAAGTTGGTAGCACCATTTGTACTGTCGGAGAGTTTGTCGAAGAATAAGACGACATCACTGGTGGCTAACAAACTTAATTTTTTGGGTGATGACTCTGAAATAGAAAAAAACAAGTATTTATTAAAGACTAAATATTTTTAATTCATATTTTGATCTCATACCGTACATTTAGATACGTACCAAATTCTGCAGCAAAACGAAGAGCAGCAACCGTCCTTTCATTCAACACTTTGACGCAGTTGCTAACTTTCATTTTTCAGATTTTATCAGGTATAATGTGTGCATCGTGTATTGATTTCAATAACCTCACATCTCCAATCCTTGCGTCCCGTTCATACACAAAAATTAAATCATTCCAACTTGAAATTTTAGCCTCAGTTGATATATTTTTATTGAGAAAATTATTTTTTAACCCCTTTATCAAATGTGGGAGGTCATAAATTATAAAAACTTTATGACTACATATTTCAAAAAATGTTTCATCTGCAAACAAATTTCAATAAAACATTAAACATAATATAAAACTGAAGTAGTAAAATATTTGTAAAGAAAATCTGAATGTAATTTTGCATTTATAAACTAAGGAAATAAAAATAATTCTATCTACCGTTTTAGAAATTAATTTGTAGAATTACTTTTAAGAAACACTTTGTATTTATACACCACATACGAGTTTAATATTAGTTAGTACACAAGTCTTGGGTATTCAGAATTCATCACCCATCATTAGGTGTAAATACAAACCTTTGCAAGTTTATATTAACATTTGATGATGGGTAATTTTGAATACCAGAACCTTGTTTTCCAACTAATATTAATTTCACGATTGACATATAAATGCAAAGTTTTTTATTAATAAAATATAAAAAATAATTATTACCATAATCTTTCCCATTAATCAAATACATTCTTCGTGTTTCTTCTCTTAAATATTTAAGTGCTCCAACATTCGTTGCACCTTGGTCACATATACTGGCCTTAATAATAAAACCAGTGTCTGAAACAGCAGCGTACACTTCCCGAATACATTTAACTGACTGAATGGCAGGAGTTGTCCCTTCACAGAAATAGTAAGCAATATCATTTTAAAAATTCCCCTTATCATAAAAACCAGGGCATGGTCCGCAAATCTGAAATAAGAAAAAAATATATATTCTCAAAATTATGACATTACAAATGGAACTAAATAATTTGTTTGCACTACTAAATATTTTTTAAAAACGAACCTGGCTTTTTCTCAATTCAAAAATCGAGAATCCTTTGGAGTCCTTAATTTTTCACACCAAAAGATAGTTATGGTGACAGCGAAACCTCATCAAACACTATGCTACATATTCTGTCATGAGTAGGCCAAGAGCCAACAGCATTTTTAAAAAATGCTGTTATGTTTGCATTTATTCCTGCTCGGAAACTCAATCCTCCAAGAAGCCTATATAAGGTTCGTCCTGAAGGCGATGCAAAAATTTTCTGCACGAGTATGTAACCCTTAGGCGAGTTTTTCAACAAAGCAAGGGACAAAATTAGCGCAGTTTTGTGGTATATTAAATTTTTATTTTTGCTTCCTTGGCTATATGTTCTTCAGTAAATAAAGCCGGTGCTGCTTCAGGAAGTATCCTACAGTTTCCCTCAATGAACTTTGCCTGAAAATGTCTTTGACATACGCGAAATGCATAGCGAATTCTACTATGTGATGTGTCTAATTTTGGCAAAGCAATATAGTTTGACGATGTCCCCGGGTACATGGCAAGAAAGCACACAACACTTTTTTGACATTGTTATAATTATCACAGGCGAGAAAAATAGAAGAGAAAAGGTGAGAAGACACACGCACGCCGTAGATTTAAGGTTAACACACGTTTTAAATTTAAACCATTTTTCACACGCGCTTTTTGCTTTTAATAGAAGAGAAAAGGTGAGAAGACTGACACAAACAGAAAAAATAATGAAAACAGGACACGCACGCCGTAGATTTAAGATTAACACAGGTTTTAAATTTAAACCGTTTTTCACACATGCGCCATTTGCTTTTTCAAACTGTGTGACGTCATGATGCGACATCAGCGCTCGTACGTAGCAAGTGCGTAGCGCTTACTCGAAATAGCGATGCGAATTACTACCAATTCCATTACTACCAACACAAGGGGCGTAAAACATCCATGACTACCAACACAAGGGGGGTAAAACACTTCGCAATAGGGACTGTCACCCCAGTGAGTCTGTGCTCTGCGCCTGCGCCGGTATCCAGACAGCTGTCAAATTTAGTTAAAATAATACATCTCGAAAAAATATGGCTCTTAGAATATCGTCTAAGGTGGTTAATTATATTATAGGTATGTAATTATTTATTTGTTATTGACATTATTACATTAATATTCAGTATCATTTACGTTCATAATAAGCTGCTCGTGATGTAGGTAAGTAAATTTTCTAGTAGCGTATTTGCCATTTGATAAGGATTAAAAGTTTTGAAAATATACTTTTTATTCTATTTTCTATTTAAATATTATAGTTTGAATATTTTAATTATGATTAACGGTACGGAATTTTGCAAATGAAATCAGCATAGAAGTCTAGGCATCTACAGGGCTTATGACCTGTCAACGGCTGGTTTAAGTGGCCACTTTATACCACTTATATTACCTTCTCTTAAATGTTCTTCATCTCTGTTGTAATATGTTAATATAAACAGCTCCCCAGGGAGTTGAATCCAGTCCTTGTCTACAAAAATTTGGACAAAATCAAAATATTGTTGATACCTACTTGTGTTATGAAAACGTGTAAAAACCTTTTGGATAAACACTGTGAAAAGGATTGTGTAAATCTTCATTGGTAAATATTTCTTCATTAGTGGTTGACCCCCCCCTCCCCGGTGCGCGGTGATGTGTAGCTAGTACACATTACGTCTAATAACTATAATCTTTATAAATATAATAAATATTGGGTTTAGATTTTCAGTATTCCTCCATTACACATTTACATATCGACTGAAATAATTTGTTATTAAATAATAAGTACTTATTTTTTATTATTTATTTATTTAGTTCTATGTATTACATAGTCTAATATATATTTACAACACAATATTTATATCTATACTTATTCTAACATTATTTATCACTATTATACACTTAGTATCCTAATTTATAATATTAACTGTTTCATATGTACATTTTCATTAATTATATTCACTATTTACACTATTTACTACCTAATATTTTTCACATATATACTTTTTACATTTAATTTTAAATATATTTACATTAATTTAATTTTTTATGCTTTCTGGCATTTCTTCAAATAGTTTTATTCCCTTGTACATAAGGCAGTTCTGGGACATTGCTTTTGATTTCTTTTCCAGTATTATATTTTTAGATCCTCTTGTTGCATAGTTAAGAAAGAACTCATTATTTTTTAGTTTATTTTGAAAATATCTCGGAACTATTCCTTTAATAATTTTGTTTATTTCATTAGCAACATTGAATTTGATTCTTTGATCAATTGTCATGATATCTAGAAGTTGAATCATTTTCTTAACATTTGTTCGTCTTAGGCACGAAAAAAGCATTTTATCGGAAATCGGGGATAAATTACAAATATCATCAAAAGTATACTCTCAGTCAGTCACATAGTCCAGTACTATATAGCTACTCAGTAGCTCTCGGAAAGTTGGCGCGGGTGTACGTTTCGCCCGAGTTGTTAGGGATACCCAATGTTTTTTTTATGTTTTCAGCAGTTAGATTTGAAATATTATCATCTTTGAATAAAATTATGGTTAATTAAAGCCAATCCCTATAAATATTCCATTTTCCCTTTTTAAATCTCTTATTTTTTCAATGTGTAGTGATTACACATCACCGTAACGTGTGGGTGTTTTTAGGACAGTAAGGGAAAGGTTAACAAAGCTTGAAACAATTAATATTCAAATAAATATTATTTATTGTGAACGTCAAGCTACGCCTAGCCAGAGAATCTTACCCACATCAATAAAGGTTTCAGCTCTTTTGCTGCCCAAAAGTCGACAGATGAAAGAGTTGAGGAAATGTGGATGTTCAAACATAGGCAGAATGGTGAATGTTACACCGTGTGTAAAGTGGCCACTCAAACCAGCCAATGACAGGTTATAAGTCCTGTAAATGCCTAGACTTATATATCCCCTCTCTGTTGCAACAAATTTTGACTTTTGAGTTTCTTTTATTTCTTCGGGCAGCTCACTGAACAATTACAAACCATTCTCTGTATATGTTCTTTCAAACCGTATTTTGCTTCCGCAGGAAATGGCGCCCAATCGCGAGGGATCGCTTCCCTGGCCTCTCTGCCCGAGACCCACCAGATGCTGCAGAAGACCTGCCGCGACTTCGCCGAGGGTGAGCTGAAGCCCAACGCGGCCAAGTTCGACCGGGAGCATCTCTACCCCGCGGCGCAGATCGGCCAGATGGGCCAGCTGGGGCTCATGGCCATCGCGACGCCCGAGGAGCTCGGCGGCACGGGGCTGGACTACCTGGCATACGCCATCGCGCTGGAGGAAGTGTCCAGGGGCTGCGCCTCGGCGGGCGTCATAATGTCCGTCAATAACTCGCTCTACCTCGGGCCTATACTCGGGTGGGGAACAGACAAGCAAAAGAAAGAATTCATCACTCCCTTTACAAATGGTAAATGTTTTTTTTTTTAATTTTCAACGAGTTAAAAATAACTCACTATTAGAAAATGGGAATCAAGTTGGGGTAGAGTGGGATTCGAACCACAGACCTTTGGTCCGTGAGTCAGAGACACTAGCCACAGGACCACAACCCGATTGTTATTTTGTTCCTGTGACTTGCTTTAAACCAGAGGTTCCCAACGAATTTTTTATAGGTAAGCTACAAAAAATGTTCTAGCCAAATTTTGTACGCAGTTACTTGGAGTTTACATCCGTTGTGTGAAGCCTACAATACACAACGAACATTAAAAGGATTGAAAATGTTAAATATTTTTTTTTAAATACCTAGATTATAAAAACAATAAAACGCTTTGCACTTACAATGCCAATCTGCTAAACAAAATGGATTATTTACCTTAAAAATAGACATACCATATCTGAATTATGCTATTTATATAAATGATTAAATAATAAAGTAGTCTTTTAACCTACTCTCCAAAATCGCGTGACAAGAAATAAGTATTTATTCCATCTGCCAGTCTGTAGCACTAACTATGCACAACACTCTTTCCTCCATCGATCTTGCTCAATCTATAGTGCTTTTAACATATTACAACAGAGATGAAGAAAATATTAGAGAAGGTTATATAGACGTCTAGGCATCTACAGGGCTTATGATCTGTCATTGGCTGGTTTAAGTAGCCATTTTGCACACACACACACGTGTAACATTCTGCCAATATTTGAACATCTATATTCCTTCAATTCTTTCATCTGTTAATGTTTTGTGCTTTTTTTTCATCTATTGATATATTTAGCATACCCCTTTATTTATTTAAAAATAAATTAAGACTAATTCTTTCTGGCTGCGATACGCTCCCACTTGCTATTTAATGATGCTCACACTTACACACACCTGAACACTAACTCCCACACTAATACACCTCTACACTTACTCTCATACAAATACACACAAACACACCCTTTTGTTGTACCACAATATAATATGTAGGATTTTTATTTAGAATCTTCGCTGGTGTTCCTTTAAACCGTATCATTTTTATGTTATTATATCATTGTTAACTGTTTGTTTCTGTTAAATAAATAAAGAGCTAAGGAACCATTTCTAGCATTAGTGCAGCGAGGTTTTCGATTAGGGAATCAGTTACTTGGTACTAAGTACATAAGCTGAAACCGAAACTTCAGTCAGTCACTAAAAATGAAACGCTTAGTCACTTATTACTTAAGCGTATCAAGAAGTATTTAGGGGTAGTGTACCAAGTAATTACAACTTAAAGCAAAATAAAAATATTGTGTTCAATTAGTTTGATATCCAGCTTGATTCTCTCATTATCAGGTAGTAAAGTAGGGTGTTTCGCCCTATCGGAACCTGGGAACGGATCTGACGCCGGAGCCGCCTCCACCACAGCCAAGCTGCAGGGAGACTCCTGGATAGTTAACGGCACCAAGTGTTGGATCACCAACGGCCACGAGAGTGAGGCTGCTGTGGTCTTCGCCACCACCGACAAGAACCTCAAACATAAAGGTAAGGTTGATGAATGAGTCCATCGCTGGTGAAGTGAACCAACTGACAAAATGATCAAAGTTTTAACTCTTATGTGCTTTTTGATTAATTTTTATTACCGGACTGTTCTGATATTTTTAATGAACTTGGATGTTTTGTACATAAAGAACGAGGAAAAAATGTTTTTCGACTATACTGATCGAGCTATGGTTTTATTGGCTTGTTTAACTGGCCACTTCAAACACTGTGTTACATTCGCCATTCTGCCAAATGTTTGAACATCTATATTCTTTCAATTCTTCCATCTGTTGATCTTTGTAAAGTTAAAGAGCAGAAACCTTTTTATTGGTGCGGGTGAGATTCCGAATTCATTATTTCACCTACATACAAGGCAATGCCTGAAAATACTTTTCAATTTAGCCCTGTAAATACCTAGACTTCTGTATTCTCTTCTATTAAATGTTTTTCTTATTCCTTATTACTGTTTCCAGGCACGTCCGCTTAATTTGTCATTACTCATTACTGTTTTTAGGCATATCAGCCTTCATCATCCCGAAGCCCATCAAGGGGCTGGCGCTGGGCAAGAAGGAAGACAAGCTCGGCATCCGAGGCTCGTCCACGTGCTCCCTCATGTACGAGGACTGCGCCGTCCCAAAGGAGTACATGCTGGGCCAGGAGGGAGCCGGTTTCAAGATCGCCATGATGACCCTGGACGCTGGAAGGATCGGCATAGCATCACAGGCCCTAGGCATCGCGCAGGTAAGGAAAATAGAGGGATATCTCTTATTAATTCAGACAAACCCAAGTTTTAGAATTATGTTATTCCTATATCTTATTATGTATGTTCCTAAAAATCCAAGTTTTCTAATTTGGCAAGCCTCACATTGAATGGGGTTATACTAAAACAAGTAGAGGAATTTGTGTATCTGGGAAGTACGTTTACTAGGAATGGAATGACTGAGAAAGATATTGAAAGGAGGGTGAGTGCCGGAACAGAGTGAGAGTGTGTAAAGTGGCCACTTAAACCAGCCAATGACAGGTCATAAGCCCACTTCCATATCCGCTTCTCATAAATGTTTTCCACATTTTTGATCTGAATAACTCAGCAAACATTTGGACACACTCAAAACATTGTTGAAAAAATAATTTCTTCATAATTGTTCCAGGCCTCGTTGGACGTGGCGATGGAGTACGCGTCGAAGCGCACCGCCTTCGGTAAGCCCATCATCAAGCTGCAGGCCATCCAGCAGAAGGTCGCCGACATGGCGCTGCAGCTGGAGGCCGCACGCCTGCTGACCTGGAGGGCCGCGTGGCTCAAGGACAACAAGAGGCCCTACACCAAGGAGGCCGCCATGGCCAAGCTGGCCGCCTCGGAGACGGCCACCATGGCCTCGCACCAGTGCATCCAGGTGACGGCATTATAATTATATTCTCAGGCTGTTTGAAGAGCAATATTTTGACGGATTTCCTTACCTTTATGTTAGCATAATACAAAAGAGATGCAGAACATTTTAGAAAAGGGAAAATATAAGTCCAGGCATCTACAGGGCCTATGACCTGTCATTGGCTGGTTTACGTGGCCACTAACATTCATAACATTTACACACTAAGATTCACCATTCTGCTTATATTTGAACATTTATATGTCCTCAACTCACACAAACGAAATAGAAATATTTAGTGTTATAAAAAAAATTCACCTACATATTATGCAACGCCTTTTTTTTTATTTTTTATAGAGTCTTTATTCAATAAAATAAACATATTATTACAATATTAATACATTATAAAGAAAACAAAGTATTAAGATATATTTTGTCCCGATAAACTATTCAATAATAGTTTGTCATCGAAATAGCCTGAAAATATTTTTAAATTTTAGGGGGTTGAATCCAGTCTTTGTCTAAAAATATTCGGACAAACTCAAAACATTGTTGATAAATTCACCTGGTCCAAGAAGAAGTATAGAAATTGAAAAATATTTTCAGGTGTTGTCTAGTATATAGGTGAAATAATTCAATCATATGAATCTCACCCGCAACAATTACGGCTTCAGGTCTTTAACTTCACAAATGTCAGCAGATGGAAGAATCAAAGGAATTATATGTTCTAATATAGGCAGAATGGTGAATGTTACACAGTGTGTAAAGTGGCCACGTAAACCAGCCAATGACAGGTCATAAGCCCTGTGGATGCCTAGACTTCTATTTTGCCTTCTCTTTTATTTTTAAATATATATTTTTTTATTCTATTTTCATTTTTATTTATATCACTACAGAGATGGGTAGAATTTTTGTGACAACCGCAATATCAAATACATAGATGGCGCTCCAAACGCGCTAGCGAAAGCTTTCCTTGTTTCATGACATATATACAAAAAACCAAAAATGTCACCGATATGGATATTCGCTAATAAGCGGAATGGGGAATGTTGTAGAGTATCTACATAAAAGTGGCCACTTGAACCCAACCTATGACAGGTCATAAGCCCTGTAAACGCTCGAATATCCATAATCTTGGAACAAAAATTCTACCCATCTCTGTAGTGATATAAATAAAAATATACCTACTCCCCCTTGGGATAAAACCCAGAATTGTGTGTGTATAAATATGTAAATATATATACACATACCAAAAATAATATTTTCATTTTCTTCAGATTCTCGGAGGCATGGGCTACGTGTCAGACATGCCCGCAGAGCGCCATTATCGCGACGCGCGAATTACAGAGATCTACGAAGGCACATCGGAGATCCAGAGACTCGTGATCGCCGGTCAACTAGTGAAAGAATATGGACTGTAATGCGCCAAAGGCTTTGACAAGTATCCTATTTTTCAACCTTTGTCTTTCCATGCAATGTTTATTAAATTGTTTTCACCACAACAGGCCAGGAGGCCCAGTTACAGTGGTGAATCACAGCACAGAACACTCGGGCTTGAGAAAAATCACATTGAATTTTTGTGTTCTCCCTGGGAATCAAACCGGGACCTTCCGAGTGTGAGTCAAGCATCTTAAAATATACATAAAATACATGTACATTTGTTAGATTCAATATGGAAGTCGGCACATCCCTAAGAATAAAATATTTAGGCATGTGTTGTATAATTATGATGCGCAATAATATATTTCTTTGCCTCCTATTGCATCAATGCAACACCATTAATCAACATGTTTGGTAAATGGCAGAAATGCTGTACATAAAAATAAAGTAAAAATAAAGGAAAAATTGTATAATATGTAGTAAGTTAAGATTAAAATATCGATGAATATATTTTGATACAAATTCCTGGATATACGTTTTATGTTTGTAAGTTATAACGCAACGGGTAATGGCCCCTTACGCATGTAGATTCTTAGAGATCACTTACATGGTATGGATAGCCACCGAACAAAAATCAAAAAACAGGTTAAGGTTGGAAATACTAATTCGTCCTAGACAATTCAAGAGTTGTCTAAACAAATGACTACAAAATAAATAAACAAATTCCAATAAAATAAATTAAACAACTTTGTTTTTGACCACTTATTTTTTTTATTTTTCACCTACCGGTTTCGAAGCAAACAAGCTTCTTCGTCAAGGTTTACGTAACTCATGAATTGATTCCTTTTTTATTTTTATCATGTTCACTAAATACTACACGTGGACCCAATAAATCAAGTCGTTTTTTCCTTACACAGGTGGTAATTTGATATCATTATTTTCGAAGTTAGACAGGAGAGGACTAAAAGAAATATTAATATTGATGTTTTTTGTTGATATTTCTTGATAAAACTCCATAGTTAATGATAATGATAAAATTTATAAATAAACTTATCAATGAAACTTCTTGGTTTAGTTTTACTTTTTATTATTTTGACCAACGAGCGCTTTCGCCTAAGTAGGCATCTTCAAGACTGGTGATTTGTTTACAACGTTTACAGCTTTTATACTATTCTTAACATATTTTGGAGATAAGATAGAACAATATTTTAACAGGGGACAGAAAACATAAATATTTACAACTAGTTTGCTATACAATTCATTTTTGGGAGTTTTTGGACCGAAAGGGATTAAGTTTTATTATTTAAAATGTGGGAAGAGAACACATGGCGAAATACAACAGTGTGGGGAATCTACATTTTAACAGATAAAGTTGGAAAATACTTTGGTTTTTTGACAGGGAAGTTTACATACCTATAAATGAAACATTTTAAGATTCATACTTAGTTAATACAGATGGCGAAATACAACAGTGTGGGGAATCTACATTTTAACAGATAAAGTTGGAAAATACTTTGGTTTTTTGACAGGGAAGTTTACATACCTATAAATGAAACATTTTAAGATTCATAGGTAGATTAAATCTTAAAATGTTTCATTTATAGGTATGTAAACTTCCCTGTCAAAAAACCAAAGTATTTTCCAACTTTATCTGTTAAAATGTAGATTCCCCACACTGTTGTATTTCGCCATCTGTATTAACTAAGTATGAATCTTAAAATGTTTCATTTATAGGTATGTAAACTTCCCTGTCAAAAAACCAAAGTATTTTCCAACTTTATCTGTTAAAATGTAGATTCCCCACACTGTTGTATTTCGCCATGTGTTCTCTTCCCACATTTTAAATAATAAAACTTAATCCCTTTCGGTCCAAAAACTCCCAAAAATGAATTGTATAGCAAACTAGTTGTAAATATTTATGTTTTCTGTCCCCTGTTAAAATATTGTTCTATCTTATCTCCAAAATATGTTAAGAATAGTATAAAAGCTGTAAACGTTGTAAACAAATCACCAGTCTTGAAGATGCCTACTTAGGCGAAAGCGCTCGTTGGTCAAAATAATAAAAAGTAAAACTAAACCAAGAAGTTTCATTGATAAGTTTATTTATAAATTTTATCATTATCAAAAGAAATATTGTTTATTTGGTTATTAATTATACTTTTTTATATTCATTTCTTTTTTATACAAAAATAAATTTGGCTCGCAAGAGAAATTTAAATTCTTGTACCGCTGATATTTGGCTCCTTGGACTATTGAGTTTGCCGACCACTGATTTAACCAGTACAAATAATTAATTTTTCAAACCATTTTTAAACTTCAAGCTCAATTACAAAAATTCAACAACCATGACATGCCATATTTTCATCATCATCATCAGTGGTGCTACAGTGGCGGTCCTGGCCTCCTCCAGAATTTGTCTCCATTCGTCCCTGCACCCCGCGGCTCTTCTCCGGTTTGTCAGGCCAATTGCTCCACATTATCCAGCCATCTTAATTTTGGTCTGCCTCTGCTTCGTCTGCCTTCCGGAGTGGTATAAAGAATCTTTTTAGGGGTACGGTTATCAATCATTCTGTGCACATGGCCCAACCATTGTAATCTTCTTATTTTGATGAATTGTGCCATGTTGGGTTCGCCATACAGTGCCTCTAATTCATGATTAAACCGTCTCCTCCACACTCCGTTTTGGTTGACAGCACCAAATATCTTCCTTAATATTTTTCTTTCGAATACTAATGCCATATTTTCATCTCTTTTAGTCATAACCCAGCATTCGGCACCATATGTAATGACCGGTCTGAGGAGAGTTTTGTAAATAATGGTCTTAGTTTTTAGAAAAACTAGAGTGAGCAATTTGGATCCCAGATGTTTAAACAAGCCATAATAACATCTGTTTGCTGCCGATAGCCGTGCTCTAATCTCGGTACTATAATTGTTATCATTAGTCATTTCCTTACCTAAATATTTAAAGGAATTGACATTGTCTATGTGGTGTGACCCAACGTCAAATGTTGTCAATTGTGTTGTATATAACATAAATAAACTTATTTGTGACTTTCTCGCAAACATGATGTATTTATTTTAAGACCCGTGTCATTTGCAGCCATTTCAAGCTTTAAGAAATCATCTTTTATTCCCGGGACAGTTCTGGAGATTAAGTCTAGGTCATCTGCATAGGCTAATATCTAGCCATATTTTTATGTATACATAAAAATATAAATGTTTTCATTGGATTTGTTTTTTTTTTTTAAATATCTTTTAAAATTCTGTTGAATTAGAATACAGTAGATCCTTGTTATTAAATCTATTTGGAATAATTTAAGTGAATTCATGAATTTTACATTTGGGTGTACATTTAACATAAGTATTATGTTTATATGTTGTATAAATAAATATTTTTGAAACCTTTTGTATTAAACTTGTTTAACTTTTCCCTTACTGTCCCGAAAACATCCGCGCGTTGCGGTGCTGTGTAGTCATTCATCAGTCCCTTTCCGCACCTAATGGTGCATAGGGCACTGCATTGGTACACCAATCGCAGCGTATATTGATCATTTTTGTTACATGAAGGCATGGTGATCAGTCTTACGCTTCAGGTACCAGTCCAGGCACTATGAAATATTCTAGAGTAAAAACACCCTTTTAAATAAATATTTCACATCAACCATGTCGGGAATCAAACACGAAACCTCTTGCATGGTAGGCAAGCGCGCAGACCATTACACCACGAGGCCGACAAAGTCATCATTACACATGCGAAAATGAGATATTTTTATTTGGAAATATGTAATATTCATATGTAATTGCCTTAATTACTTATAGTTTAAATGATAATATTTTAAATCTAATTGCTAAAAACATGAAAAAATCATTAGCTCATGCTCACAGCGCGGGCGAAAGAACCGCCCTTAACGAAAGTAGGGAAGCTATTGACAGGCGTCTGATAGAAGTACTAGAAACTTTGCTGTTCGCGCGTGTGATGCGTGAAAATGTATTTTGCTCCTTAATATACCTGTATTATCGAGAGAGAGACGTAAAGTCTGTGTGAGACAATTATATATTAGAATCACTCTTAATACGTACACAACATGTGACAATTTGGTAAACTTTCTATTTGTATTGGTGATTTATCTCCGATTTTTGCCGAAAAATGCTTTTTCTATTAATTATTTAAAGGAAGGTAAAAAAGTAAGTATCATTATTTGATTGCCACAGGTGTATAATAGAATCATGTAATCCATCACATCTTGGTTTGCGATCTCAAAAGGCGTGAAACAGGGATGTGTAATGTCACCATGGTTGTTTAATTTATACATGGATAACTGTATGGAAGAGATGAATGTATGGGTATTGGAGCAAAACTGGATATTTTTCAGTAACCTGCTTGTTGTATGCTGATGATGCAGTTCTGATAGCAAGCAGCAACGAGGATTTGCAACAAATAGTCTCTAGAATCTATGATGTATTCCTGGAGGGCGAATTGGCAATGAACAAAAAGTAAGTCAAAGTGATGGAATTTGAAAGGGGAAGTGAGGTAGGTTCTAGAAATCTAGCATGTCTGCAAACATTTGGACATGCTCAAAACATTGTTGAATCAACTAACTGGTAACAGAAGAAGCATAAAAATTTAAAAATTGTTTTCAGGCGTTGCCTAGTAGGATTGGTTCAGTCGGATGAATCTCACCCACATGATAAAGGTTTCAGCTCTTTTACCTCACAAAAGTCAACAGATGGAAGAGTTAAGGAAATGTGGATGTTTAAACATAGGCAGAATGGTGAATGTTACAGTGTGTGTGAAGTGGCCACTTAAACCAGCCAACGACAGGTCATAAGCCCTGTAAATGCCTAGACTTCCATATTCCCATCTCAAAAATGTTTTCAATCTGTTGCAACAAGTTTAGATCTGAATAACTCCCTAGGGAGGAAATCCAACATGTCTGCAAACATTTGGACATACTCAAAACATTGTTGAAAAATCTAATTTTATTACCAGCATGAATGAATTAGGAAGAAATAAAAGAAAATATTTGAAAAATATACATATATTTACATTTATTCAGTCAGAATCCAGCCCAAACTCTTTATCGAAATCCTTATCAGAGATTTTCTTTTTCTTCAGCTTTTTACACAACGCTACGTCCTTCAGCAACTCCTCCATGTCCTCCTTACTCATCATGGCCTTCCGTTTCTTAGCCTTCTGAACCGGCGCGCCGGTCTCCTCCAACGCCTTCAACTTGGCCTTTTTGTCCTGCCGTTCTTTCCTCCGGTCTTGCTTGCCGAGCTTATTGAGACGAGATATTTCCCACGGCTCGCTTTTCTTAAACTTCTTTTTGTTCTTTCCTTCCCACTCTCCGGTCTCCTTGAAAATGGCCAGCTTCTTCTGCCGGCTGACCTCGCGCTGCTTATCCTTGTAAGAGATATTGTTGAAATCCATTTCGTCCTTGAACTTTTTGAATTCGTCCTTGTGCTGCTGGGTGACTTCCGGCATCCGCGGCAGCTTGAGGAGGCCGTAGCTGTTGGCGAGGTGCCCCAGCGACAGTTCCTTGACTTGCAGGAGAAGGCTGCACTCGTGCTTGCTGTAGGCGCGGATGTGAGACACGAAAGCTCGGATGCCTTTGTCGTAAATAGCTCGGTCTTTTAGTTGCTGCTTTCTGAGTGTCGCTATCACCTGGAAATCAAGTACATACTCAAATTGATACATGTTACAACGAAAGACTATTGGATAAGTTTATTTATGAATAGATTTTTGGAAGCTAAAAGGAGCTGGGTATTTGTGGGATAAGGGTGGACAAAGGGGTATTGGAATAATTACTATTAACATTGTGAATTCATAATATTGCTGTAGTCTGGTAAAACGCACGCATAATGAGGAAATCATACGATTTAGCTATTTTAAAACGAATGTTTTTTTTAAAAATTGCGCAATAATAAAAAAATAAAAACCGATACCAATAAGGGCAGGTATGAAGGTAATAATAAATAAATAAGTAATAATAAATAAATAAAATATTGTTAGAAATTGAATATTACAACCAGAATAATCTTCTTTAAAAAAAAAGGAGAATACAATTCTATAAAAAAATGTTTCAACTAAAATATTTCAATAAATATTTTTTTTAAATCACATATATTTTTGAGACATTTTTCTTTATTTCCACTTAAAATTATGCCTTCGGTAATACTTTTTAAAAAAAAGATTGAAATACTTTAGTTGAAACCTTTTTTTATAGGATTGTATTCTCTTTTTTTGAAAAAATAAAATAATTCAGGTTGTAATATTAAATACAAAACATTATCTTATTGACTTTTAGACTGACCTTCAGACCAGCCCTAATCGCTTTCGAAAGGGCTGGTCACAAAAAATTATATTTTAGTTAAATAAAACTTTTAAGTATATTTTTTAACAGAAATACCTTTAAAAAATATTGTTTTTATCTAATTTATGTTTTTTTATTATTGCCCGATTAAAAAAAAAACATTAGTTTTTAATGGCAAAATCGTATGATTTCCTAATTTTGCGTTCGTTTTACCCGACTACAGCCTTTATATTTAAAAACCCAAAAATAAATTACCTACCTACACAAATGATTAGTAAGACTTATTGCATATAAACAAATTGCTAAATAAATATTTATTTCAAGGGAATCTATACAACACTAGGGCAGGTAAACATTGACTCTGTGTGACAAAGTCTTTTAAAATACAGCATCGTCTCCAGAGGGATTTTTACAAGTCTTTTGAAAGTTAATCTCCTTCTCTGAGACATTAACAGATATATTAATTTACTGAACAGATTTTTACCTTATTCCTTTCCCCTTCTGTGAACGTCCCATCCTTAAGTTTGACCGGCTGCATGTCCACCTTCTGGTTCCTCCGTATGAAGTCCACGTAGTCTGTCTCCGCGGGCAGCAACAGCAGCAGGCTCCTGCCGGGCAGGCCGCCGCGTGCCGTCCTTCCGGCGCGGTGCACGAGGCTGGCGGCACTCCCCGGGGGCTCCCACTGCAGCACCCAGTCTACCTCCGGAATGTCGACACCCCTGTAATGCAAGCGAAATATTTGACGATTCCAAAAATAAAGAATCAAGTATACACTCAAACCTTTTTTGTGCGATTTTAAAGTTATGCCTTTTTTTACTTTCGACCAAAATGATATCAACAAATTACTAGTGGATAAAAAAATGTGTAAATTATTGTCTCAAACTAAATTCAAAGCCATTTTGTTTAAGTGTCTAATTTTGACATTTTACTAAACTGTGACATGCCGTTGACGCATTTTTGGGAAGAATAAAGTCTTTACATCAATAAATTACGATGCAGAAAGTTTAATAAATCAGCAATAGAAAAATTATTTGAAGTTATAAATATGTGAAAAGAAGATAGTTTAAAGATATTATAAAAGTGTGAAACAGTTTTGCCGCGATGTAAATGACACTTGAAATTTTGTGGTGCCATACTAAAAAAAGTGATACCATATAAATAAAATTTCCCAATATTTAGGGAAAAAATCGTTGTATGCATTTTATGCAAATGAAAATTTTTTTTTTGTGTTTTTAAGGTTCAGTACCTACATAAAATTATTTAAATATGTTTTTTTGTTTAATTCAATAAAAAATAACACATTGTAGTATTGCTTGAAAAAATACAAAATATTTTTAACTAAAGCTAGGGTTTCCTAAGACAGCGGTGCCCGTATCTTTACGGCCGTAGTGAGCGGTGATGCGGTGGACAGCCGTCGTAATGGTGACTAGAGAGTGATTTCCTAGGAAAACGGTGTTGATAACACCGTTAAAAAATAAAGCCACTCTCTAGTCACCGTTAGGACGGCTGTCCGCCGAATCACTGTTCACTACGGCCGTTAAGATACGGGCACCGCTGTCCTAGGAAACCCTAGCTTTAATCATTGGTTAATATGAATAATCCCCAATTAAGGCAGTTCTTACAATTTTTCTGCAGTATATTTATTATTGTCTAGTACGACAATTATATTTTTATGTAATTTAATTTTTTCCATACATTTTTAATTTCCTCACTTTAGAGTTTTCCTCAGTTTCACACTTTTTTGTTGCTCCCTTGGAAAACGTAAAACGGGGGTTTTACTGTATTTTCCAATTTACTACAAGTTACTTGAAGACCTTCTGAAATAATTTTTTGCCAAGAAGGGAACTGAATTTTCGTGAAATTTGCATGAAAATCAAATATAAATAAAATAAAATATATGAAAGCAGGGGTCTACGCAAAACAGAAAATGCCAGCAGGGGGTCTAAGAAAAAAAAAGGTTGGGGACTTCTGGTGTAGAGGAAGCGATGTCTGTATACAAAGACAGAGTGATCTCGAACTCACGGATCAAAGGTCCGTGGTTCCAATCCCACTCTACCCCAACTTGATTCCTATTTTCTAAGAGTGAGTTATTTACAGCTCGTTTAACGCTGCCCTGAAAATGAAATATTTGGGTAAATTGCATGGGGTGGAGCCAGCAAAAGTGCAATGCATACCTTGGAAATAGCACAAAAGTATGTCCTCAAGGCACTGCTTCGGGTCCCTATCAGAACACCCACGGCGGAGGTGTTTGACCGAAGGTGTTTGAAGTAGGTGTTCTGGACATCAGGCAACTGTACACTAGATCTCTTCTAGCTCACACATAAAAATGGTGGCGGTAAATATAATACAATCTATGAAACAAGATAAAAAAAGAGAACTATTTGTGCCACCTAAAATAACAACATCGTTTGGTCAGAGGAGTCACGTGTACCTTGCTCCCAAAATTTACAACACTCTACCTCTTGATTTAAAATTCAACACAAATAAACAGACATTCAAATTATTTGTTAAAAAACGGCTTCTGGATTTGGCTCCCGAGAACTGCCTCGAGATAGTCTATTTGAGCTCGGAATTATTGTTGCATGTCCGCTATTTATATTTTATGTTTATATCCATGCAGTGTTATCTATTATATTATATTTATTTATTATGTACTAGAACATAATGTAAAAATAATGTAAATTAATGCCTCGACATGTATGATGCGTTATGCCCAGTGAGGTGTTCATATAGAAAAGAAAAAATATAAAGTTTTATGTGAAATAAATAAATAAATTATAAGAACGCAGATATTTCTTTTTTTTTTTAAATAATTTAATTCAATATGGCGTTCTATACTCTCTGCTTAGCGCTATGGGGATAATGGTTTGTTTATAACCTAAATTTATTTTCTGTCTTCAGAATACTGGATACAAGATAATATTATTCTTAAGGAGCATACCTGGCCAATACATCTGTGCAGAGAAGAATAGCTCTTTCTGCATTTCGAAACGTCTCCATAATCTTTGGTCTTTTGTGCTTCATCTTTCCGTGCAGTGCCAAGAGTTGGATTCCGGAGAGTAAGCTCGGCAAAACGCTTTCCCAGTAATCTACGCAAGCGCAAGTCGGTAAAAACAGCAGCGCCTTCTTTATCTTGTGCTCTTTGATAAATTTCAACAAGACCAGAAGCTTGTCTTGCGGTTCTACAATGATGTACAAGTTTTCTAGGAGGACCGGAGTACTGACGGACGCCTTTTCTTTCACGCTCACGAGGACGGGATTCCGGAGACCGGCCCGGGCGAGATCTTCCAGCTGTTTGGTCTGCGTAGCGGAGAATAGGCCGGTTCTCCTCTGGCGTGGCAGGTAGGAGAAGATGGTAGTCAGCGTGGCGTGGAATCCGAGATCTAGCAAACGGTCGGCTTCGTCTAGTACCAGAAATTCCTGTGAGATAAAAAATAAAATGTATTACACAATAAATTGATTAGAATGAAGAATACAGCTCTGCGAGAGTGAAGAGTGATTTCAACTCGATGGCGGCTATCAGATAAAATCACTGAATATGAAAATCGAGTGGAGATGAGTCTGCTTTGTTGTGTAATGGTTTGCGCGTTTGCCCAGCATTCTTGAGATCCTGTGTTCAATTCCTGGGAAGGTGGACGTGAAATATTGATTTAAAAGCTTGTCAAGGCTGGTTACCTTACTTTTATATTATAAAAGATTGATATTTGCTACATTTAGTATAAAAAGTAAAAGATAATGCTTCAAATATAAAATGTTAGAATTATAATTACCAGGCTCTTCATGTAAACAGACAGGTTAAAGTCTGGTCTCCGAGTAAGCAGGTCCTCAAGGCGTCCGGGGGTGCAGATCAGGACATTGGCTCCTGTGTCCCGCAGCCCCTTTACATCCTCGTCCACGGAGTCTCCACCGACCAGGAGACGTTGTCGTATGTGACACAGCTCTGGCAGTTTGAGAAATATGTCTAGTACCTACAATTTTCAAATCAATTCAGAATTTAGTGCTGTCGAATATTTGTCTTACCAACAATCATTTAATTTTTTTTTATTTATAAATCATATAACACAAAGTATTTTACAAGTATAATACGTTGAATTACATTTCCAGGAGTTACAACAACTCAATTCGGGACATAAATAATATTAACATTAAAAAAATAACACATATTAAGAACAACAAAGAAACAAAGCAAGTTTAGCACCTTTATAACTAAATATAGCACAACAATATATACGCCAAAAACCTTTTCTTACACAAGCAGAATAAATATATTAAAAAAAACGCTTTTAAGAATAAAAAAATGTAGTGAATCTACTAAGGGAGATAAGGTCATTAACATCACATGCCATGCAGATGATGCTGCCATAGTGATGATGAGAGCATATCCATCTCAGTTAGTAAACATCTGGATGCCTAAGAAATATCGTATAGTACAATGAACACATGATTATTGGAAACGTAATTTGGATTTACAAGGGAGTCATTCGGATCACACGCGGAGTTATTTCAGAAAAACAAAAAAAAATGTAAAAAAATATATTTTTTTGGCTTAGTTTAATAGTTTACTAACAAATAAAAAAAAGGCACTGAACTTCCTCATTGTAATTGAATAAATAATGATTTTATGAAATTGTAAAATAATGAATAATGGTGTTATGAAATTGTAAATGATAAATAATGGTGTTATGAATTTGTAAATGAATTAATAATGGTGTTATTCAATTGTAAATTAATAAATAATGGTGTAATTAAATTGTCATTGAAAAAATAATTATGTTATAAAATTGTAAAATAATGAATAATGGTGTTATGAAATTTTAAATGAATAAATAAATATGAATACCTCATATGTTTGTGCTGCTAATTCTCTCGTAGGAGATATAACCAATGCTCCAATTTCCAGTTTTTTCCACTTCTCCGAAGCAGCTCTTCTCAGCAACAACTCAATAAGGGGTATTAGGAAGGCAAGAGTCTTGCCAGATCCCGTGACGGCCTCTGCGGCCACATCTTTGCTGGTCAGAAGCAGAGGGATGGTAGCAGCCTTAAATACAATGTAAATACATTTGAAAATATGTACTCAAATTTAGTAGATAGTGAATTAAATAATTCCGATGAATCTCATCCACATCCACGAAGGTTTCAGCTATTTTACACGCAAAAATCTCATCCACATTAACAAAGGTTTCAGCTCTATTGCTGCTTTTCACAAAAGTCAACAGATGGAAAAGTTGAGGAAATGTGAATGTTCAAACATGGGCAGAATGGTGAATGTTGCAGTGTGTAAAGTGCCACTTAAACCAGCCTATGACAGGTCGTAAGCCCTGTAAATGCCTAGATTCCATATTCCCTTCTCAAAAATGTTTTCCCTCTCTGTTGCAATAAATTTAGGTAGTTGAATAGTCTTTTGACAAATTGAAAAACTACTGAATTTCCTCATTAGAACGAAGGGGTTAGCCATGAACTGATAGGCATTGACGGAGGCATATGAACAACAATGAACAGTGAATATTCCGCACCCACGATGCCAGGATTTTTATCTGATAAACCCATCGTGTGGAAAACACTCGTCCAATTCATCCCCGTCGACCATCGCCAGAAAACGTTGAAAAAGAGAAGGACTTGCGTCGTCTGTTGCTTCTTCTTATCCACACCTACTATTGCATACAACTGTAGCAGCAATACAAAAATCTTACCCAAAATTTACAACAGTAAAAAACGTAATTACCTGGACTGGAGTCATTTTTGTGAAACCCATTTTAGCGATTCCGCCTAAAACACATTCACAAAGAGGTGGCTTAACGTCTTCCCATTTGTTGATAGACATTTTTGATGTTCACATTGACTTCGGTAATCGAGAGCCGCAAATTCTTGCACAGCAGACAGTAAACAACAAAACAACATAACCTATAGCGCGCACCTCATTTCTTTGACAGTTTTGGATGTATTGCTAGATATATAAATTGTCCCAGAACCATAAAATATATATTTAAAATAAAACAATTTAGAATCCTATGACTTACGTAGAATAATGAAACATGAAATTTGCGTATTTTTTGTATAGTTTTGAACCCTTAAACTAGAGTAATATAAACGACATTTTCAGTAAAATGACAAGTAATTACTTGCTTACAATAAAGCCAGCCATAATTGGATGGTTAGGAATGGATATTACGCGGATTTTGTTTGTTGTCAACTCTGCTGTCTACGCTTTTCACTTTCAACCCCTCTCGTGGACAATAAATAAATATATTAGAATACTGTATGACGGATTAAACGAAGTTTTTTCATTTGTATAAATCACCTTTTTGTTTATCCTGACATTAAGCAGGCATGTTTGGATTCCTCTCGGAAACGTAAAATTGCCTCAATTTCCCAAGCCAGTCAGAAATATTTTGCCTGTTCAGACCGTCAATATAAATGTTCACGAAGGGGTAATTTGATAAAACACATCACAACCCATACTGGAGAGAAACCATTCTCATGCTCAGTATGTCAATATAAATGTTCACGGAAAGGCAATTTGAAAAACCACGTTCTAACTCACGCTGGAGAGAAACCATTCGCATGCTCAGTCTGTCAATATAAATGTTCACAGAAAAGTAATTTGACATCGCACATTTTGACTCATATTTTAAAGAAAACATTCACATGCTCAGTGTGTCAATATAAATGTTTACAGAGTGATACGTTGAAATTGCATATGTTAACCCACACTGATGAGAAACCATTACATGCTCATAGAGCCAAAATAAATATGTTCACAGTGTAATGAGTTGACATCACACATGTCAACCCACACTGGTGAGAAACCATTCTCATTGATTCTCATGTTCAGAGTGCCAGTATCAGATAGTAATTCATTGAAATTACACATGTTCGGACACGCTGGTGAGAAACCATTTTCATGCTCAGAATGTAATTATAAATCTTCAAGGAAAAGTTATTTATCATCACACATGTTAATCCATATTGTCAATAAATTATCCTACTGACCCGATTGCTAAGAAAAAATTTCCAAAAGAAAGTATATAATTTATCGTTAGTTAAAACACATTGGCGAGATATGATTTATTGTGAAATAACAAACTATAATTTCTCTAGTTTTCGCGCATAAATGTCTCATTTATACAAGGTCTAGAATTTCAACCGTCCATGCGCTCTGCAGTTGCAGGGCGTGTTTAATTTATCTCTTATTCGTAAACTAATTTTTAAAAATTTATGAACACATTTTTTGTTTAAAAAAGTCGGAACAATCGGCGCGCGTGCATGAGAAGATATATGAATGTAGAGGAAGCGAGATCTGTATGCAAAGATAGAGTGGTGTGGCGTTCTATCATCTCTGCCTACCCTTACGGGGAAACAGCGTGATGGTTTGTTTGTTTGTTGTTTGTTTTGTAGACATATCAGTTTTTAATTTTAATATTAAAATTATGATAGGTGCCGTGGCGCAATTAGTTAAACGTCCAACTGTGAAACTGGCGTCGCGGACTCAATTTCCGCCAGTTACAAGATAGAAATCCAAGAAAGATTTTTTCTTAATTATTCTGGGTGTTGTGATTTATTTTTCATTACCTCCTTCCATATCCCCTCTATACCACTTGATGACAAGCCTCTAAATAGCGGCTTAGCGGGTTTTTCTGTTTATTTTTTTTATAATAT
Source organism: Micrasema longulum (assembly GCF_059751315.1). NCBI lineage: Eukaryota > Metazoa > Arthropoda > Insecta > Trichoptera > Brachycentridae > Micrasema > Micrasema longulum. The sequence continues at coordinate 53,099 of NW_028279078.1, forward strand.
CTCTAACTTGTTCAGAATTACATCTGGAGAACCAAACGGCCTCCGTGGTGTAGTGGTCAAGACGCTTGACTCACGCACGGAAGGTTCCGGGTTCGATTCCCGGTGAGAAAACAAAAATTAAAATGTAATTTTTCTCAAGCCTGGGAGCTCTGTGACATAATTCACCACTGTAATTAGGCTTCCTAGCCTGTTGTGGTGCAAAAAAAAATGTAAAATGTTTTTCCGTTACATTTATTTAAAATGGAGTAGAGGTGTATATTATACTTTGCTAGTCTGTAGCGGTTTTAAGTTCACGCAAATATTAATGAATTAAACGGATTTAAACCTCAAGGAATAAAAGATTTGAAGTTGCTTACAATTTTTTTTACAATTCGTTTATTGAAAATACAGTAGTTTCACAAATTAAACAAAAAATATTATGACATGGATTTAAATACTGGAGGAGGCAGAGAAGAGCAAGTGACGCATTGCGTGCCCTTATATGGGTCCATTGGAGATTGTAGGCATCGTCGACAACACGTTATCGTCTCTTACTCTCTGATCCCCACGATGGAAATAATGTTTACTCTTGGCTTGAAAGGAAACCGCCCAATGTTTTTGTCCTGTGCAAAGTTGGTTTTCCTTCATCATATTGAGATAACCTGGTGGTAGGAAATTACTATAGGCTGGATCCGTGGAGTGGACCGCCTCCTTTACTAACGCATCCATCTTTTCGTTATTTGGAATACCACAATGCCCAGAAGGGATCCAATACATAACAACAACTTTATTAGAAGTCTCTGATAGCGGAAAAAAATCAAGTTTCATTCATCACCCTCAATGTCGCAGAATATCAATTTTGTTCCCAAAATAAAAGTTATAGCATTAAAATGAAAAGTACTTACTTAAGTGACAAATTATTTTTATTAAAATAATGGTTGGCAACAATATCGAGTTAAAAAGGTGCGCCAACTGCGCGAATTTTATTTGCTGTCAGTTGGTCAGCTCAGTTTATAGTTCTACACAGAGATAATGTAGAACACAGATTAATAGTACAAGTTGTTACAAACTATTACTAGTTGTTCTACATTATCTCTGAGCTCAGTCAGGCGTTAAGTCTGAGTCAAGCTCACAGTAGCGAGTACTAAGTATAGCACTAAAATTCGCGTTAAATTCTCGTGAATAATACCTAAATAACAACAGTATTTGACGGTTAAACGAATTTTTTACGTTTGTTTAAATCACCACAAAAAGACATGTATCTGCAGTTTAATCAAAGTTTTACTTTGTATTCATTCTCAAAACCAAAAAAATGGAAATCGCTACCGTGAATATTAAGGTTGAACCGGAGACTAGCGATGTAGAAGGAGATATTCCCTTTACTGGGGAAAGGGCGCCATGTTCTTCCCAAAACAATGAGTCGGGTGCTGCTACCGTGAAGGCTGAAGTGAAAGCTGAACCGGGGACTAGCGATGTAGAAGTAAATAATTACCATATTGAGGAAGGGGCGCCATGTCCCTACCGAAGCGAGGAGCCAGATGTTGCTTCAGTGAAGGCTGAAGTGAAAGCTAAACCGGGGACCTGTGATGCAGAAGGAGATATTCTCCACACTGGAGAAAAGTCGTCATGTCCTTACCGGAGCGAGGAGCCAGGTGTTGCAACAGTGAAGGCTGAAGTGAAAGCTGAACCGGGTACCGGCGATGTACAAGGAGATATTTTAAATACTGAGGAAGAGGCGCCATGTCCCCGCCGAGGCGAGGAGCCATATGTTACTAGCATGAAGGTTAAACCGGGGACCAATACTGACCAGCCTAAAATAACCAGTGATAAAATTATGTACACAGAGATGGATATTGATTATACCGACATTAAACAGGATTTTTTTGATTCCTCTCGTAACAATGAAATAGCCTCAAGTTTACAAGAAAGTCAGAAACATTTTGCCTGTTCAGAATGTCAATATAAATGTTCACGGAGGAGTAATTTGAGAAAACACATCTTGACGCATACTGGAGAGAAACCATTCGCATGCTCAGTGTGTCAATATAGAAGTTCACAAAAAAGTAATTTGACATCGCACCGTTTAAGTCATGTTTTAAAGAAACCATTCAAATGCTCTTTGTGTCAATTTAAATGTTTACGGAGTAATTCGTTGAAAATACACTTGTCAACTCATACTGGTGAGAAACCATTCTCATGCTCAGAGTGCCAATATAAATGTTCAAAGAGTAATGCATTAAAATCACACATGTTCATTCACACTGGCGAGAAACCATTCTCATGCTCAGAGTGCCTATCTCAATTTTCAAAAAGAAATACTTTAAAAAGACACATGGTTACTCACACTGGTGAGAAACCATTTTCATGCTCAGAATGTAATTATAAATGTTCTCAGAAATGTTATTTAACATCACACATGTTCATCCATACTGTCAATAAATGAGTTAACTGCCCCAATGTCATTAATAAGTTTTCCAAAGGACGTGATTTAATTTTTCATTCATTAAAATACGTCGGTAAGAAAGCTCTCATTGTGAAATTAGAAACCATGATTTGTTGATCCAGCTTCGACTATCAACTTATATCATGTTTTGTAAATAGGGTCTAGAATTTCCACCGTCCGTGCTTTCTGTAGCTGCCAGGGCGAGTTGTAACTTTGCTCTTATTTATGAACTATTTTTAAAATATTTATAAACGTTTTTTTTTTATTGTGTATATTGGGGCTAGATTTCACACTATCCGCGCACTCTGTAGCTACCATATGTTATTAAATTCTATCACAATTGGAAACGAGGAACTAAAATCCCAATGGTGCATGCGCTATGTAGCTGCAAGACGTGTTTGGATACTCATTATATAGCGTCCTTAAGTTTATTTTCACAAAAATGGCGCTTTATAAATTATCTATAATAATAAATCTATTCTTTTTCCTGTATGCGATATTTTAAGAGCGAATATCGCATTGACTTTTCTCGTGTTGTGCATGCCTTGAAATATATATTTCATCACCTTAACGGCTTTGACGCTCCAGCACACCACTTGTCCGCGCGCGGGCAATGCCGCAACTGACCAATAAGATTTTTTCGCGCCAATATATTTTTTAAAACGCACTGATGTGACGCAGTATAACCCTCTGGCGAAATGAGACTGAACTTAAAGGAGGGACTTTGTTCCTCCAGATAACTGGATGTTGTAAGGCACTTAGGCATACTTCACTTATTTTAAGAATTAATTGTGCCCTTGTCTCACCGAAGGTACGACATGTTAAATCACATTGGTGATAAACCATTCTCATGGTTAGAGTGCCTATCTCGATTTTAGAGAAGAAACCCTTTAAACAGACACATGTTAACTCACACTATTGAGAAACCAATCTCGTGCTCAGAATGCCAATATAAATGTTCACAGAGTAATGCGTTGAAATCACACATGTTCACTCATACTGGCGAGAAATCACTCTCATGTTTGATAATATCCTAATAAGACGAAACGCATCACACAGTCATTACACTCTTAGGTATATATTAAAAATATAATTGAAGCCAATAATGTATTTTATTTTTGAATACCTAACCTTAATAATTAAAATGGAATTCTACGAAATAACTAGATAACCTCTAAAAAGATTAAGACTCCTTTGCCACTTGATGCGGCATGTTAATGATAATAAATGCCTCTTAGCCAAAATTGTTCTACTTTTTGGTAGATTGTTAGAAGTTTATCACAATTTTTATAAGGTTAATTTTTTCCTGTGTGTGTGTTCTAGGCAGATTAAGAATTCAGCGGTGTGTGTGATATAGAATCAAACTCCGATTGAGAGTTTTCAACGCTGTGGCTACTCTCCGATAAAAATCCTAAAAAGGGAATTAATTTATGATAAGAAATTGGCCCCGTAGTTTAGTGGTTGGCCCATTCACCTACAGATGGCGTTTAGTGTTCCAATGTAGAGCCCTATGCAGCATCAAAAAAGATTTTTTTTTTCTAATGGAGTATCTGCTTACTCTATTATTATTCTGTGATCGAGCCAGAACCTTAGACGAGCATTTTTTACTCAATGGCTTCTGAGTTGAAATACGCCCGCCACGTAGGTAATGTAATGGTTGACGCATTCCCCAACAATGCTTGAGGTCCCAGGTTCGGTTTCTAGCAGGGTTATGAGTTGAAAAAAATAAACGTGGTTTACAGCAATAGGTAGGTACTTCACTACTTAAAGCTTAAGATTGACACCTTGCCTTCAAGTATTATTTATAAATTATGCACAATAGTTCATTTGGTATTAATAACTTTTTTTTTATTTTTATTTAGTCTTAAAATAGTACAAATATAATAAACGAATGTCTTAATATCTGCATCGTGCCTTGATGCCCAAAATCCCCAGACTGTCAAACCAAGTCATTGAAAGGGTCGAGAGTTTCGATTAGCTGGGAATATAGGTTATGGAAAATAAGTAGCAGCTTTTTGAGTGCGGCTAGAAATAGCAGGAGCCGCATTCACCAGTGTGAAGGCTGATTTTTTTAATTTATTATCGAATAAACCATGATTATTGTTACTATAAATATTTGAAATCATGATTATTATTATTATTATTATTTATTTGGCACATATTATGTAGAAGGCATTTGAAAGAATAGTCTAGGAAAAGAAATAATGTTAACAAATGCATTTTGGAATGATAAAAAATGTTTTTCTGCATTTTAAATATCATCGGTAGACTTATTAACACTAGGCACAAAATTTGAGAAAACACGTTAAAAATGCAGTTATATGTAATTTTTTTAAGCTTAAACAGCTAATAAACTTTTTAAACCTTTCAAGGTTTGGTTTCAAAATAAGTATGTATAAAAACACACTAAAAGTACTATAAGTGGCGAAAATAATAGGAAATATATTATAAAGGCTTTATAGAACACCAAGAACTAAGTGGTAGGTACATAAATATCCCAGCAGAATTAATTTCTGATATTTCGTATTATTAATAAGTCTTATGTCTCAAGCAACTAGTAATAGTTCTACATTATCTCTGTCTCAAGCAGCATTGCAAACTCTACCAATTTTGGGATACGACATAATATTTTGTTATTCCCGCAAATTCTTGCCAATTTGACAGTTGACAGTAAACCAAAACCAAAAAAACAGTATGCCAATTAACCAACAAAACAACATAACCTAACAACCTGCGTCCCGCATCGCACTTCTTTGACAGTTTAGGAATGTATTGCTAGCTGTATACATAATTTGTTTTGGAAATATAAAATATATTTGAAATAAACAATGTAAAAACTATTAGTTTACGTTAAATAATGAAATATAAAATAAACGTATTTTTTTATATAGTTATGAACCCTTTAATTGGACAAAAACAGAAATTACTTTCATTATAATGAAAAGTACTTATGTAGCTGTATTGAATATTTTATTTATAATAACGGTTGGTACCAAGTTAAATAGGTGTGCCAACTGAACGGATTCCGTGTGCGTAAATAACTTATTTTGACAGCTGCCTTTGTTTATTCCAGTTAATCCATTCTTACATAAATGTGCATTTATTTGTAATATCGGCGTCACCCACGATCCCCAAGATGACGAGGCCTTTCGGCGGCAGGGAGAAAAGGTTTTCCATCGACGACGCCTTCGAGGAAGAAACTGACGAAGCCATTAAAGTGTACGGGGCGACTGTTGACCGCTCGCCCGTCAAGGCTAAATTCAGAGACCCAGACAACACATGCAGGTATTGACCTTTATTGCTCTGATTTTAATGCATCTACCTTGATTGGCACCCCGCCTTTTTAACCAAGATAAATTTCTCGAATCCAAATGCAAATTTCGAATGCTCGGCTCAGTTATTAAAAATAATATATATGCATATATATTTATCCCAAAATGGTCCGTATTCAGTGACACATAAATATATGATTGTATTGTTTTTCTCAGTCGGTCCATACAAGGAAATCAATGGCGCTTCCTTGTTTAAAATCTTTTTGTCAGTTACTAAACAACCTTCCTATTTTTTGTTGCGTGTCTTGTAGAGAACGATGAAACAAGATTTTCAGCCAAAATCGAAACTTATTTAAATGATTAACAAATTACAACAGCGATGGAGGACATTTTAGAGAAGGAAATATGGAATTATAGGCAGTTACAGGGCTTATGACCTGTCATTGGCTGGTTTAAGTGGCCACTTTATACACTGTGTATTGAAATCTACAGTCATATACACAATAATACGGTTATAAATACTTCATACTTGACTTAAAATTATTTCAAACTTATAATTGGACATAGTTATGCAGAATGCGTCCAACACTCTAAATGCTAAAAATGCGTTTAATGCCGATTTTGATAGCATACTACGATATATATTTATTGTAATAATTTTTTGCCAAATGAAGAAATTAAAATACAAATAAAAAAGAGCTGCAGAAAACAGTAACTTAAACATTTTTAAAGTTAACATAACAGTGATAGCCGTAATGTGGATTAAAAATTTCGTTGTTCAGCACATAAAGTATAACACTTGGAGCTTGGACGTTTTCAGCAGACAAAGATATCGTAGTATACTATTGAAACCGCCATTACTCATTTTTAGAATTTTGAGGGTTAGACGCTTTCTGCATAACTACGTCCAGTTAATAATATATGTAATGTGTCATAAATAAAGTTATGCAAGAATAGAATTTATTTTAATGAGTTAAAATTCACAACATTATTTTTGATACGTGTACTTGTACAAATCTGGATTTTCTCCCAAGGGGGAGTAGGTATATATTTTTATTTATATCCCTACAGAGATGAGGTAGATTTTTTTTTCAAATTCAGGATTATGGATATTCGAGCGTTTACAGGGCTTATGGCCTGTCATTGACTGGGTTAAGTGGCCACTTTAAGTACTAATAAAAATAAAATAATAATAAAAAAAATAATTTAATTTATGCATTTTTTTAGAACATATAAATGCACAGACGACACAACATCCCGAGATTCCGACTCGTTAATACACGAGTATGTCCCCGTCAACCAGAGCACGGACGTCTACTGCTGGAAGCACCCCAAGGTGCGCGAGAACTGGCGCACGGTCCTGGCGGCGGTCCTGCTGCTGCTGGTCGGCACGGGCCTCCTGGGCATGGGGGCCTTCGCGGTGGCCGACCCTCACAGCGGAGTCCAGGGGGCCGTGTTCCTCCTGGCGGGCCTGATCTGCTTCGTCCCCGGCGCCTACCACGTCGTGTACATCTGGCTGGCCGCCAAGGGGCAGAGAGGATACGACTTCTACCACCTGCCCCTGTTCACCTGATCGCGAGGTCAGATACCGCTAGAAATTGCTAGAATGTTTTTGATTAATGCATTATATCGCGGGGTAATTACTACAACGGAGTAACTTCTAAATCGGCATTTTCGGACCACTAAAATAGACGAGTCGTGCATTCAAATCGTGGTAATATCATTAAAAATGCTTCGCATCTATTTGTAGCATTCATGGAGAAAGGTATGTGAGGTTATTAAAAGCAAACTTGGAAATCTCCACCAAAAACGGTTTTTATTGCCAAAATAAACTATACATTAAAACCTACCTATAGTCCTTAAAATGTAGCTTGATTAAAATGACAGCTGCCAAACTAATGTCACTAGTGATGGGAAATCACTGATCAGTAATCATGTACCGATCAAATCGATTTTATCAGTTTTTTCATGCAAACATGAGACTCTGTTTCCGAAAATTTATATAAAAACGCAAAAACAAGCCTATTATAGTGTGTTTAAGACAACTATTCACCGAAAAATAAGACATTTATACTTTTTTCATAAACAACATCAAATGAATTCTTTTTTTATTTGATCAATTTGTCCCATCTCAAACGTTTTTGCAAAATGATGTAACCTTGTAAGAACGTTGTTAATAATTAGGTTTATTTTCATTTTTTTTAGTTTTAAAGCTGATTGATAAATTAACATGCCAGATACGAATGATTTTTCGTGTGTCAATATAAATCCCTCCTTAGACATTACTGCAAAGTTATGTTGTCAGTTTTGCTGACAACTGTCATTCTAATCAAGCTAAATTTTAAGGACCATAGTTAGGTTATTTAGTTAAATAATAGCGTAATTCAAAACCGTCTCTAAATCTTGCAAAAACAGATTTCAATTATATTACTTGACATCGCAAACTTAGCATTCTCCATTGAGTTAGTAAAGCATAATTAGAAATTTCACAATTCTTTTTTCAAAGTTTTCCGCAAATATCTCGGTAATTCCTTCAATTGAGATTTCCACGTTTGCTTCAAATACCCTCATTTCCCACATCTCTAGATCAAAAAATGGCTCACAGTTCAAATCATACACCTCCTACTTTGACACTCTTTACAACAGAAAACAAGCAACCATGTTTTTTAATTAAAATAAACAGTGACTGATTGGATAAATTTTGCAATATGTTGGTCTCTTTATCATCCCCTTTAAATAAAATGCATTAAAGTAAAAACGCCCCGTGTACACTAAATATTAGGCTACCCTTACTACACGTCGACTGATCTGCACGACTTGTGCATTGTTCATTGTGAAGCCATCTTGTTTTACACGGTAAACCATTTCGAGTAATGGCATTAGCGTAATGAACACTTTGTAAATAAATTAATGTGTTTTTCGCTTCATCTTGGTCATCTTGACTACAAGTTTTGCGGATAACACTCAGGTATTTAATTTACACTTGTAAATTAGATGTAATTTAATCGATTCTTTTTTAATGTAAAGTTTTCCAAGTTTAATATGAACATGTTTTAACTTTGAAGTTCCTACGTTCTATCTTCCTTTGTAAACTTTCACAACCATTCTTTTACGTTTTATTATACATTTTAATTTTTTTGTCAATTTCGATTCCTTCAAATCGTTGAACTGACTAAGGATCAAAAGTCAAGAAGCTAACATGGAAATCTATGCAGTACTATTTATATTATCGCTGCGCCGGCTATATCTCTTTAGTATTTTTGATTTCTTACTTAGATTACACAATTTTGTTTTAAAAAATATACTTAAATATATTTTCAAAATAAAATTACATGTTTTTCCTTTTTGGTAACAAAAAAAAAAATATGTAAAAAGAAATTCCATCATAAAAAGGTACACTGTTTTATAAATCTCCTTACCGTGTTACTCAACCGATATTGCCGGCGCGATAATACAGGTGGCCCTCAAGTTTCATATGAATCGAAACAGTGTACAAATTTTGAATGTATGAAAGAAGAGTAATGTTTATAATGAAAAATCAAAAAATGCACGCACTCAAACCCTGTTAATGCCAGCCTATATTTACAAAATATCTCTAAACATTATTTTTAAATTCTCAAAGCTACAAAAAAAGCTAGCAAAAATGAAATTTTAGTCAATGTACAAAATAGCAATTTGTACAAAATCAGAACATATGAAAGCGAGGGCTGCGTGCGTATATAGGCTATGCATACTTTCATATTAAAGTGTCTTTCTGTGTGATTCATACATAAATATTACATGTATTCTTTTTAAGTATTGTGTTATTTAAAATTACATCTGTTTTATTTATTACTATTTTCCTATTTTTTTTTAAATTTCATTTGATTGTGATTTGGTTGTGAAGTATTTGATGTTTTTTTTTCTTTAATAAGACTGTAATACACTTACTTCCCTTGCCTTCCACCATGACATCAGCAAATACGTACTTGTATAATTAGCTTCCATTATTAGTTTGATACGAGAACCAATGAAAATTATTCTGAGAGGCAGTGAATAACAACTTCACATACAAAAAGTAAAACTACAAAAAAGCGTGAGTCAGAAATAATTGACAATTCAATGCAGATAATGCCTTTCGAATCTGAAAAAATATCTCGATTAATTTTAGTGTTTTCTTTTTAAAACTTATATAGCAAATTTAAAAATAGTTATCTGGCCATGTAAGTTTATGAATCCTTTTATTTTTTAAACGGTGGATTTCGTAACAAGTTTGGTGCGTTGTGTAATTTTTAAATCTTTATCCTCTACATATTTTATTATGTACTTATTTTTATTTGCATTATTTCTTTTATAGTCACCAAAGACTTATGCGAACTTTTTGAGTTCTTATAAAATTATGATTGAATCTTTTATTTGTACGACTAATAATAATTAATAATTATTTAAAATTAACGTAAAATTGTTGTGTAACAATCTTTCGGACAATCGAGAATGGGCAAAAAATTATTCATATTGTGACTTCTGAAAGAAATGTTATTTCTTAAATACAAGTTATTTGTCAATACTTTTATTGACTGTGGTTTAAACATTGTAATTCTTTTGAAATATTTTGTTATATTGTGATAGAATATTATTTTTTTATATATTGTAATTTAAACTGCGTAATATGTACATTTGCCCAACTATGTTTTAAAATACAACAAAGACCTTTGTTGATTCTTTTTAGAACAATATTAAGAAACGGTGTTGATAAACTACACGTTTTGTGGAAAAATAAATGTTTTATATCTGCTGTCATAAAATTCATTTGATATTCTAATGATGTGGCAAACTCTAATTTGATTAGGTTCATTGACACGTTCGCGGACACTTAGGATCCACTCATATGGACACATCATATCATAACTATCTTATTTTTTGGAATATCTCACTTCCGATTGGACCGCAGTTGGTTTGAAGTGAATCTTATTTGACTAACAAAGTGGGACACTTTTATTGCTGACTGATTTTTACAGGGACACAATATCTCCTACCAAATAATTACTTCAGTTTCACATAGGCTATAACCGTTTATTCGCTACTAATGTCTTTTGAACGACGACTGCAGCCGTCATTTCAACGAGAGACACGATTTTGACAGCTATAGCCGGCATAACCGTAAACGTGATAGTTAAATAATTCCGAGAAAATTCCTGGAAATCAAGTCTGCTTTTTTAATTGATCAAATGAAGTTTGCGCTAGCAACATTTATTTTTATCAGCATTTTTTCCTCTGTTAATGTTTTGCAAATACTTACAGATCTCCCAATAAATTCTATCTTATTATTTGGATCTCATGTGAAACAATTAGCAAATTTATTATCCTAATATTTTTGGCCAGATTTGCATCGCCATATAGTTGGTATTTATTTTAAAATAGGCAATCTAGATTCTAAGTTTTTATGTATGTACAACTCGAAAAAAGCAATAAAAAAATAATTAGGTGTGAAAGCGCTTTGTTGTTATATTTTTATGATGTATCTGTCAGGGCTGTGCACTCCGTATGGGCATTTTAATAGTGTACGAAATTTTTGATGCGTATCTAAAGATATTCAAAACATACACCGCAAGACAAAAAAAATTACGAGTTTACCTGCTACCGCGCCCCTTGACTTTACTGAACCCTTTTTCTAAGAAATCCTTTATCGATACCTCTTTCTTTTGTTTAATAAATTAAGGACACTATGTGTCACCTTTCTACAATATTTACATTTTAAAATGTCTCAACAGTCTTGTTTTACCCGCGTTTGAGTGAACATAACACAACAATCATGGAAAGTGCAAAGCAAATGTCGATTGCGATAAAATCCAAAATAATCACATTGTCGCAAGAAAACATATCTAATTGTGAAATATCTCGTCGAGTTGGGTATTCAGAAGGTGCAGTGAGGTTTTTATTAAAAAAAATCCAAGAAACTGGATCCATAGAACGGAAAAAAGGAAGCGGACGGGGGCGCGTGACATCTGCCCGAGATGATCGCTTAATAAAAAAAATTGTTATGCGCGATCGATTTTTAACGGCACCTGATATACACGCAGAGGTGCAGTCTACCAGCACATCAACATTTTCAGTAAAAACAGTGTCCAGGCGGCTGTTGGAGCATGGTTTCCAAGCACGGAGTCCCTCAAAGAAACCATTACTCACGGACAAAATGAAGAAGGCTAGACTGGATTGGGCGAAAGAGCACCAGAATTGGACCTTGGAGGATTGGCAAAATGTTGTTTTCTCTGATGAATCAAAATTCAACCTTTTTGGTCCAGACGGCAGAAAGATAGTTCGACGAAAACGTGGGGAAAGATATCATCCGTCGTGCGTCACTCGAACCGTTAAACATTCACCCTACGTGATGATTTGGGGGTGCATGACAGCATACGGTTTAGGACCTCTAAATTTTGTACAGGGTACGATGAATGCCATTCAGTACAAAAAAGTGTTAAAAAAACATATTATTCCAACAATCGAGGACATTACGCAGTATACCGCGGACCCAATTTTTCAGGACGATTCTGCGCCGTGCCATAGAGCCCGCACTGTGAGTACAAATATATATATTTTTAAATGCATTTTGTGACCACATGATAAATAATTTATTGTTTTTTTATAGTTCAATGAATTCAAGGAGAAAATTGGCTTAAAATCGTTGACGTGGCCCGGGAATAGCCCTGATTTGAACCCGATAGAAAATTTATGGGCGATTATGAAAAAAAAAGTCGGGAAAAAAAAATCAAAAAACATTGAGGAATTAAAAAAAAACTTAATTCAAGTTTGGGAAGAAGAAATAACATCAGAAATTTTAGATTCGCTTTACGCTTCTCTAAATAATAGAATTTTACATGTTATAAAAAATAAAGGTGAATTCACTAAGTACTAAATATTTTTAAATGTTATAAATATGTTTAAATGTAAAATACTTTAATTTAAAATAAAGCGATAAGAACCTACTTCTTAAATATGAATTAAAAAATAACATGTCTTTTATTATTCCATCACAAACACTCGACCATAAATGAACCGTTATGGGTCTCTAAGGTTCGGGTAATCTGATACCTGATATATAATGGCAATTTCTAAGTACAATTCATGAGTAAGATTTTTTATTTTAACCTTGAAATAACGAGTAGTCATCACATATGTCAAACAATATAAAAAAAACTAATTAAATATCAAGAATAATTCATTATATGTCAATTTTAGTTTTTTTTGAGAACTCGTAAATTTATTTGTCTTGCGGTGTAGAAATAAAAAATTTGAAATTACATCCCTTATAACAAATGTGTTTTGGGCCGCTCATAAAAGCTTGGCGGGCCGCAAGTTGAGTATGGCTGCACTGGAGGCTTGATGGGGTGAATATGGAGGGTGTTCGACTAATTAAAATCCAGTTTCTAAAATAACAGCCATTGACACTAACGTCTTGTGTTCTGGAGAGTTCTCCCGACGTGACGATTGGCCTGTAGTAACTAAACCGTTGCAGGTTTCAACTTGTCGCTCGCTTGTTTGATTACCTTACACGTAAGCACATTAGGTACGCACATCGGCTCAATTGGTCAACTCGCAGCAGATCAAGGGTGGAGCATCTATCAACCCTCGTGTATTGTTTCATTTGTAAATACAATCCGATTTATTAAATAAGTAGATAATTATAGTCCTTAAAATTTAGCTTGATTAAAATGACAGCTGCCAAACTAATGTCAATAGTGATGGAAATTACACTGATCATGTACCGATCAAATCGATTTTATCAGTTTTTTCATGGAAACATGAAGCTCTGTTTCCGAAAATTGATATAAAAACGCAAAAACATGCCTATTATAGTGTGTTTAATACAATTACTCACCAAAAAATAAGACATTTATACTTTTTTCATGAACAACATCAAATGAATTATTTTTTTATTCGATCAATTTACATTGATCAATTTGTCCCATCTCCAACGTCTTTGCAAAATGATGTAATCTTGTAAGAACGTTAAAAATTCAGTTTATTTGAGTTTTTTTTTAGTTTTAAAGTTGATTTTATATATTTATGTTGATTTATATGTAAAGCATTGTATTAAAAAAATAAATTAACATACCAGGTACAAATGATTTTTCGTGAGTCAATATAAATCACTCCTTAGACGTCACTACAAAGTTATGTCGTCACTTTTGCTGACAACTCATTCTAATCAAGCTATATTTTAAGGACTAAAGATACATTTTTTAAGACAATGTCGTAGCTATGGTAAAGAGTTACCCAGAAATATGAACTAATGACATTTGTAGATCACCTTTATTGAATTTTGTCACGTGTATTGTGATTTTCAGTCTCTTTTTTTAAAATTGTTGAGGGCGATGCAATATTTGCTTAATCTGAGATGCAGATAGCATGTCTATTTATTATACAAGCCTATTTGGAGTACACGCCCCTGGTATCTGTATAATTTTTGTGTTTAAATTTAATGTGTGTGAATATTATATTACGGAATTAAAGTCTGCCCACGAGCAGATTTAGCAAAATGCAGACTGGTTGTCAAATGGGGCCCTATTGTTTACCTGTTAGCTTAGTTATTAATAAAATCATAATAATCCTCATTTCTGTATATTTTGTTCTCTTAAACTATTTTATTCCGTAGAATTTAATTATTGTAGAGTACTTAAATCAATCCCAAAGATGAACGCTTCAATGCGATCCGAATCGTTGGCAAAGAAAGTGAACCACACACGGCACAATCGAATCGCATTAATTTGATTCAATTGTTGTCATTTTGATATCAAACCATACACTTATGATCTCTTCGATGGTATGTTTAAATGAACACAATTGATCTTGTCGTGATGTTTATGTTTCTAAAAGTTTAATGATAAAACTACCGATGATGAAACACATCCAAAAAACAAAGAGGGAATATGAAAGTTTAAGCATTTACACGGCTTTTGATCTGTCCAATGGCTTGTTTGCGTAATCGCTTTAACACTGTTCACCATTTCACCGATTTTTGACATGTCCGTGGTCACTGTTTTCTGATAATATCAACTCATGTGGACGTATATCATACTTCCGATTGGACCGTAGTTGATGGTTTGAAGTAAATCTTATTTAAGTAACATACTCCGACATTTTTGTTGCTGACTGTTTTTTATAGGGACACTTGATAATTACTTCAGATTCACGTAGGCTATAGCCGGTATAACCGCAAACAGTGTCCATATTTCTTCATTACGTGAGATTTACATAAGTGAGATTCTTCTGGATTAGAAAACGCATGAGAATATGTGCTTTAAAAATTGTATACTTCTTTTTAGGCGGCCTCGTAGTGTAGTGGTCAGGACACTTAGCTTGCACAAGGAAGGTTGCGGGTTCAATTTCCGGTGAGAATGCAAAAAAATTATGTGATTTTACTCAAGCCTGGGTATAATTAATTCATCACTGTAATTGGTTCTCCTGGCCTGTTGTGGTGAATAAAGAAAAAAAAAAACATTTTTATATCAAACAATATTATTAATACAATTGAGGGCATTAGAAGCAAAGATAGCAATCTCCAAAAAAATGTTGTTTTTGCTTATGATGTCATTCTGTAGTTTATCAACTTAATTTTTATAAAAATCACGAGTTGAGTTGCAAATGTAGTTTAAAATCATACTTCTGATGGTTTAAAAATAGTGTTTGGAAGCAAACATAGCAATATCCATCAGCCATTTTATTCGACCGATGACAGGCTTGAGATTTAAATTTTCAAAATGGCTGTGCCATACAAATATCAAGAAAGTTTTTTGAATTCGTGTTTCTATTAAAGCTAATTTATTAGTATCTTAAAGTTTAAGTTAAGTGAAAATAACATTTTTAACATGAATTCTTTGGCATTAGTGTAGCAGTTTTTGTTATTTTTCTCGAAAACACTAAAACCGCAGTTTGCTTCCACAATGTCCTCAATTATCATCTAAATTCAGTGTAATTCCAACTATACAAATATTAGTCAATATGGGGATTTTTACAATTCTAATTATGTATCTATCAACGTAAAAAAAACAAGTTTTTATTCATAATTTTCTTGTTTAAAACCGAGCTCTCACAAAACGTCTTATAGTAGGCGTTATGTCACTTTGACATCATCCGTCATCTCCACCGCCCGCTTCTAACAAATATTGTGCTGTCGTTTGTCCGAGAGGGCGCAAAACATCTCGTTTTCAGATAATACAAAATATGCGTATTTCAAACCATTATAGAAAAATTATCCGTCGTCGCACGCAAAACAGAAAAATAACTTTACCATTTTTCTTTACCGTCTTCGTTAATATACGAATAACACAGTTACCATTGTAGTTTTTCTCCGTATTTAACAAAATATTGTTAAGATTTAAAAGAACTGTGAAAAGACCCTGAGCTTGCAATCGTGTTTGTTTAAAACCCAGGCTTATGTAAAAATCTTGTCTCTTAATTTATCGTAGTTTCAATTTATGATATAGTCAATTTTTATTATTTGGTGACAATTTTTATATTTGCAATGAATGGAATAAAGGAAGGATCCCATACGTACATTAGACTACTCCGATATTTGTATAATTATGCTTTGTTGATGTAATTAGATTGTTTTATTTCATTAAATGCATTATATTTTAATTATAATTATTAAAACTGATGTTTTAACATGACAACCATGTTAACTTTTGTTTAGTTAAATATTTGTATTTATTTTTAATGCTATACGACTGCAGTTTATCAAAATGTTTTTATGGTATTTTTTAATTGATTCTATCCAATACATTTACAGAAAAAAGTACATATATATTCAGAGCCTATAGTTTTGTCATTAACCTCTAAGCAAATATGGCCGTATCGTGTATGTCTCAAATAATTTATGCGTAAAAAAGGATGGATGTGCATTGTATGACGTTGTTTGTCAAAAATCTCCCATTGATTTTTTTCATAATAAGGACATGGCAGTGCCATCTATGGATGATTGGTGTAAATATTTCCAAGAAAAACGTACATTTCTTGAATTTTCAACAAAACTACAGCAACTACTGAGATTAAATCTGAATTAATTATAACATTTCTCTTGTATTTTGTTTTGTTTCTTTACTAGGCAATCCCTTATCAAAGAGACAAATTTACTTATCAAATCAATTATATAACATTTGATCCTGTGGAGTGTTCAAATTAAAATAGCCGCAAAAGTGATATTTTCGTTCCCCAGTCTTACGTCAAACCATTAAATTTTGCAAATTAATGTGTATTTTTTACTTACTTATTTTACTAATTAGGGGGACTATATTTTATGACCTTCTGTTTGAGTCCAGTTTGTGTCCAGACCCTGAAGTAAAGTCCTAAAGTTTTTTTTTTACAAGTAATAAAATCTATATTATTATTAACGGTAAAATGTCCAAACCAAAAATGGACAACAGACATCAGGTACTGTACATTACCAGTAGTAATGTTATTAAAGAAGCTTATGGTCAAATCCTGACAGATATCAGTTTTGGTTTCAAATTGGCGATAGAAATCTGAAAGATGCTCCTAAATCTGGACCGCCTTTAAAGTTTGATTCAAATCATCAACGATGGCATATTAAAATCCCTGCTCGAGTCAGACCCTCGATTAACGAGGAGGAATTATCGCAGAGAAACAAAACTCTGTGGTCAGCGCTATTACATTTACAACACATTGGAAAAAAAAATACAACAGGAATTTTGCTGAAAATGTGCATTTTTTTTATGTTCACCCCATTATTTGAATGTCGTTTAAAAAGTTAGACTTATTACCCTGCAGATTTTGATATTTTTTTATGTTTATAAATACCATAAAACAATTGCACCATAAAAATATCTTTAGGTAGTCTTTCTTTCGTCGATTCGAGGGATCAACAAAATCAGGCTCTGAGTCTATATGCACAGTACTTTAAAATTGATGTATAGAGGAATTCTAGTTTAGCTATTAATATATCATTATTATAGACCTTTATAAGAGTGACTGACGCTGTGAATGCATATTTAGTGCCTCTAGTTGACAAGCGATGGATACTGTTTGATATGAATGTCGTATTTGATATAATATTGTATCGGTTGTAATCTCATAGTTTTTTTTTATGCGTGCTTATTAATATATTCTCAAAATTTACGTGTCAAACTCACACGCCAATTTATGCATTCTCTCGCTTCTTATCAACCCCGAGATGGAGAGATTACGACTTAAAAAAACAATGCTTTTACAAATTCAAGAAAATAAATACTAGAAAGAATTTAGCATCAGTCAGAAACGGTATAAGTAGATTTTATAAAATCTTTAGAAAAGATTCTTTATCGGAAAGGGGTTAATATGACCAATGAAAATATGTTTTTTATGCTTAAATTAAAAACTAATTTTAAAAATATTTTGTTTTATTTGAATCGCATTCTATTAAAATGTTTTTTTTTAAATAAAATGGCCCTATATAGCAAAATTATTATTATGACCTTCTGTAATGACAGTCCAATTTCAGTTACAAATATTTTTTTCTGAAAAATTGCATTTTTTACTGTCCTAAATTTTGTAAAATACCTTGAATAATAACGTAACACAAATTTTGTACTACATTGAATTTGACCATTGACACATTTAAAACATGTTTTATAAGCAAATTATTTAGTGTCAAATTAAAAAATGCATAATGCAAACATGGCCTTCAAATTTTATTCAGATTCATATCTATTTCTTATGAATAATTTGTGGAAACTGCAATATATTGCAATTTGCCAATAATATCTCTTAAGTGGCATTTATTTTAAACCAATTTAAGAGCTGGATGCTAAGTATAAAAAAACCTAGTAAAAAGTCATATTGATTGAGTTGATAGTGAAATTCAAATTGACTATGTACAACCATTAGAATGATCTATTTATATGGCAATAATTCATCATTTTCTGTGTAAATTTGTGTGATTTTGTCCAACACCTAGTCTGAGAGTTTGGATAAATACATATCGCCAGTAAAAAATCTAAGTGACTGATGCCGCTCTATACTGCCCTCATAAGCAAAGAGGCAGCTTTTTGACAAAAATCACAAAATGAATTAAATATGAGATTATGTTCTCTAAAAAATTTCAAACCATTTGAATATAAAGCAAAAGGCAGTAAAAAAAAAATTTCATTACTATGTTTTTTAAGCAACACAGTATCTCGAGATTCAAAAGCATAAACACCAAACCTTCAAAAGTAGATATGACACAAACAGGTTTTATACTTAGAAACAATATGCATACTGTGTTTTACTTCAGATTACTAACAGGTTTTTAAATTTACACCAAGTCGATAAATATTAATAAGAGTCGTATCTCAAAATATGACATTTACAAATAGCTGCCATTTTCTTGAGGGCTGTATAGCTGTAATTGAGTTATATTTACTACTTTTGTCAGAATTTTAAGCTGCGTCGTAAGAGCCGACACCCGTGGATGTGGGAGTGGGCGTGCTCATTTTTCATTTTTAAAATCTTTAGTTGACTACTGCGAAATTCTCTATATGGCGCCTCAGTAATGTTTTAGCCTTTTTACTGTTGATATGTATTGCTTTTAATTCGTTTGATATAATAATTCTGAGTGCAGTTGTTGGATCTTGAAATTTTTATCTAAAAAAAACTATTGTGAAGATGAATTGAAATATATACATTTATATATGTAAATATATATGAATTTATACATATAAGATAACTATTGTGTATCAAACTATATTCTATAAAAAATATTAATACTTTATTATGTAATGAACTAATTTCCTATGATTTTAAATTATGTAATTTGTAATAAATGATAATTTGACTTAAATTTGTTGTTATTTTCCTACATTATTCTCTTATCTTCTCCATAATGGTCTGCATTGATCCCCCAAATGCAAAGTATCTCGATTATTTGTTGCATGATAACTAAATGGTTTTCAACATTTCGTTTGAACAAAAGGAATAGTTTTTAATATACTGTAAAAATATCATCATAATTTGTTTCTTATCTTTGTTTTATATTCATGTCCCTGAGCGGGAGGATGATG
This sequence comes from Micrasema longulum, assembly GCF_059751315.1. Taxonomy (NCBI): domain Eukaryota; kingdom Metazoa; phylum Arthropoda; class Insecta; order Trichoptera; family Brachycentridae; genus Micrasema; species Micrasema longulum. The sequence goes on from NW_028279078.1 coordinate 72,808, forward strand.
TTCATCTCCAAATCTGTCGAGCAAAAGTTTAGTGTTTATCATCGTGTTTCGGGCACAAGTTAAAAACAACAAATTTTCAAAAATGATATCATTACTTGCATCAAATAATCTTTGTTTAAAAAGTAAATAAAAATATGTCTTATGCTACAAAAATATTATACAAAAAACAATATTTAAAATATTCTGCTTGCGGTTTTATGTAAATTGTTGTCACAATTAGTGAAATATTAGTTACCACCTTGTGCCAGAAACACGATGTATTTATTTAATAAGTGCCCAGAGGGCTCTTACAATATATAGTTAAAAGTACATAAAGCATTATAGAAAATATCATAAAATAAAATCATAACTATTACACGTGTAATTAATTCTAAAAAATGAAAGAAAGAAAAAGGAAATAAAGTGAAGATGAGTAGAGAAACACATTAAAAAAATGAGAATTGAGGGGATGGCCATTCGATGAATAGGATAGCTGATTTGATATTGTGCGTATTTCGGGACACATCAAAGGCTTTAAAAAAATGTATAGATAAATAGTTCTTATTGGTACCTTAACACTCTGATGGGCGCGCCCTAAAAGTCACGTGAACAGTCACTGGATCTGTCAGATCTATACACGGAAATTTTAGTGTTTTTTCTAAATTAAACTGTGTAAATAACAATAATAACAAAATGCTACTTTTACATACTTTTATTAGACATATTTGAACATTAAAGATTTCAAAAAAATATTACTTTGGTTATACGTTATGACTAAAGAAAAAATGTTAAATCAATCCGAATACTGAGCACATGAATGGATCTGTCAGATCCAGTGCAACCATCGGAATGTTAAGAATAACTTTTGTAATGCATTTTTGTGCTTGAATTATTCCTTTAATATGTGTAGCTGCAGTGGATTCCACCCTATCAGTCCATATTCTAAATGTGATTGGCAAAGGTGCATAGAATACTTTCTTCTCGTTATGTTTCTAACTGTCTTAAGAGGAATACATCAACTTTGAGTGTCCCATATGAAGTTCTCATCAACAGCCCAAGATATTTATGTTTTGGATTGTGCTATAAAAAAATAAAATAAAAACCTTTGTTGTCATATAAATATTGAGTGAAATCCAGGACTTGTCCACGAATGTCTGGATATAATATATATTTTTATCATTAAAACAGTGGGAAGGGAAATGAAACAACAAAGGTTAAAACAAAGCATTGCTTATTGTTTATTATAGAAATAATTTTAACACATAACAAATATATTCATTCAGTTCAATAAAAAATATTAAGGCACACTAAATGAGCGACATCCTCCTACATATTATATCTTAACATTGCTCGCTTCCATTACAGAACTTATTTCATCAATTTATTGCTCTTTTTTTACATTTAAAATGTATGAAATCGATAAAATCTGATTTACGTAAGATATAAATACACAGTTGCGTGTGGTTAGCAAAAAACTCTAAATTTAATAAATTAATGTTTTGTCATCTATTGTAAAACTATCCAAAACACATAATAATAAGAATTTGACAAGAGAAGACTTTTTAGTCTATGATCGTTTTGAAAGGGTTAATAAACAATTTGACAGTATATTTTTTTTTCTCATTTTAAGGCATTTTCATAGAAATTTTACCATGTGCGATATAATTTATTACAATCGAATAGCTCACTTAAAAAATGGCATTTTGGCCTGTTTTACAATAGACTTGTTTTACATATATTTTAACAATGATTTAATATGATTTTAGTTCTTTTTGATTTAAAGAAATATTTTTAATTTTGGGGTTTTCAACTAATTGTAAAAAAGTGGGAATCAAGTTGAGAAAGAGCGGGGTTCGAACCTCGGACCTGTGATCCAGAGTCTGCAACACTACCGCGGGACCACAATTGATTAAAATATCGTCGGTTTAAAGGTAAAATTAATTTTGTACCACAAATGGGGCTTTTTCACTAGAAAACTATGTTTTCGTCCTAATTTTTAAAATGTATTTACTAAAAAATATAATCTTTTCTTCAACAAAACTATTATTTCTCATGCAGAATTTTCGCATTTCACAATATGAAATACATTTTTAACTAATGTCACAAGGTCAGTTTTACCTTTAAACTAACAATGTCAATAAATAAATTACATAATTTAGAAATTATAGTATATAATCTGATTACCAGTTTACATCAAATTTCAGAAATCGATTGAAGTATTTTAAAGATTTGCAAATGGTTTAAAAGCCTAATTGCAATATATAATCTTTCAATAACATAATTATCCGCCAACCACACAATAAAATCAGATAAGCCCATTATTTTCGAAGCTCCAGCGCTATTATTATTGACAAAATATAAAGTGAAATATTTTTTATGTTGCGTTAGACTCGCAATTGTGTTTATTCTACTCAAGTATTTTACATAAATTTATTTACAAAATATATTTATATATAAATGAAAACTAAAATGTATAGAATAATGAGCACCTGTCTAGAAATTGCAAAAAAAATCGTCAAAGATTCTTATATTTAAAACATTTTCCTTTTTTTCTATTTAATAAAATTTAAAAACATATTTCATCTTGGATCAATATTACATACAAAGTTTTTATAAATTATTTATCACTTATGATTTATATCTTATAAGGCACACACTTTATACTTTGTTTTAAATTCATTTTTTACATAGAGAGCGTTCTATAAAAATTATGATAAAAGTTTTTATGACCGAAATTTTCAGCGCGACACATGCTTCTTAAAACAACAAAAACATTTTAAAAGAACACGTCTCGGCGTACGTGAGCCAGTTGGATACACAAATAATTATCTCTTCAAGTACACGTATAAAAACTTAGATTTGTAAAAAATCTTGAAAAACAATGCATGCAAAGTACAGTAAACCGATTATTCACAATTATATACGGAGCTAGATATTTACTCGGAGGCATTATAATGGCAAATATAAGCTTGTGTCAGTTAGGCACTAGTTTTAATAACTTAACGTACTATGTTACTGGATCACAAACCAACAACATAAGCGTTACAAAAATACAAACTTAAAAATAACTGATATTTGCAGATACACTGAGGTCCAATGTGACAATCTCTAGATGACGTTTGTAACTTTCAAATGAAAACAATTTATTTGAATGATTTTGGGCGATGACATATAATTAAATAGACATTTTACTAGCGCGAAGAAAATAGAATATAAATTAGTGGATAATAGCTATCATCGTGATCAAACGTGACACCAGGCAGAAATTTGACAAGTGACAGCTGTATTGATGCGTGTAATGCGTTGTTAAATTTACATATTCACACATTTTTAACTTCTGAATCAACATTGATCTCTGGATAAAACTTTACACATTGTCATATTAATACACATGCACACCCTATAGAGTAAAATATATTTAAAAGTAGTGACACGAAAACGTACCCATGGTTACTGAGTTTGTTTATTTATACCAGGAGTTTGCATTTTAATGTAACAATGAACATTGAACAATGAACACGAATAATGAACACGAAGAGCAATGTCTTTACTCAACCACATCTCTTTGGATATTGACATCTTTCATATTAGTGAAAAAAAGTTCAGAGAGGATAGCATTCTTTCTCTATAATTGCTGGGTATTTTTATTTTACCATTTTTGTATATTTAAATTTGAGTATTAATTTTTTCGTTTTACGTATGCATTGAACTTTTTTGTAATGTACATAAACGTTTATAAAATAAATAAATTGAAATTAGTTTTTGATGGATTACAATCAGATTCTATCCTTATCCCTTTATAGGGCAAAGGCCGAAATTGGTTAGTATATTAACCAGTCGCTTTAAGGGTCATATTTCCAATATCGCCCATAGAAATTTCAACTATATTACTTCAATGCGTTGTCCAGAACGGTTGTCGATTAAGTTATTGTTCGAACCGCATGAAGTTAGCGCGGTTACCTAGAAATCCATGTGTTTATGCCGTTGTCAAAACGGTTGTAAAAATGTAATTACTGATAGTTATGCTTGTATTTGTAACTGTTCATATTCTATAATAATATTTTTACAGAATATCTGAGTATTTTTATTTTATAAATTTATTTTCTAACATGACTCCAAACAATCATTGGTCAAAATATTGACCGATGAAAAAATTAGTTTTTCTGAAAATTTAAAAAATATTATTCATTTTTTTAATCGAATATATTTTACATGGGCAATAGGTATTTTAAAATATAACATTTGAAATTGAAATTCTAAAATAATTAATTTACCCTATAAAGGGTTAAATTTATTTATTTTATTTTTGCACCACAACAGGCCAGGAGGCCCCAATCACAGTGGTGAATTACATCACAAAACACCCAGGCTTGAAAAAAATCACATTGAATTTTTTGTGTTCTTACCGGGAGTCGAACTCGGAATCTTCCGTGAGTCAGTCAAGCGTCTTGACCACTACACCACGGAGGCCGCCTAAATTCCTTATAATTTCAACCCATTTACTTATTTTCACTGCATTTTGGGGAATGCAAAAAACTCTGCAATTAACTCATATTTATTATACTTTAAAAACATATTATTATCAGTGGAGCCCTGTAAGTAAGAAGATCTTCGCAATTACACCGCTAAGCGTAGTGACATTTACAAAAAATAATATTTGTATTTGAATAGTAATTGCTTTAAGCTTTGTTGATCACTCATGAACAAATATTAAACAATGAAAAGTAACACAATCCTTTTTACAGTGTATCTGAAAGATTTTTAAACGCTTTCATGACACAAGCAGGCGTTTTGGTTTCGATTCCAAACGTCACACCTGGCTGGCGGGTCGAAGAACGACTTAATACGAGTCGGGCATGAGTCAAGTGTCTTCATTTTTGATGGCTCAGGGTATGTCTATGTGTATTAATATATCAATGACTTTACATCTGTTTGGGATTTTACTGATACATTTATTTGCCAAGGAAAAATGAGTTAAAATCACAAATCTGACAAAATAGAATTTATTTTTGAATAAAGAACTACCATAAATGTTGCCGCATATTCATAAACAAACATTATGACAACCTAAGAAAATAATATTTTTAAAACATTCACTCCTTTTACGTTTTGATAGAATTTTTTCTTGATTGTCACTTTAAAAATTCAAAGAGTTGTCAATTTAAAAAGTCTTAATTGAAAACATGCATCTACAAGCACTGAAAAAGTTCAATATAAAAACATTGACAAGGTATTTTAAAATTATGTACATACATTTTTGAAGAGATTTTTAAAACATGTATTGCACTCTTGATGTTTAATAAATATTTAACAATGTTCAACGATTTCTATAAAGAATTAATGTAAACTTAGAATTATCTATGGTATAAAAAAGATGGATGGTGTTATTAATCGGCATTTTGCAGCGTTGAATTGAAAAAGGCACCAAATTCTTCCTTTGGAACGCAATTGCTCGTCATCTGTTTGAAAGAAATAACTTCAAGCTACTTTAACACACGAATTTCATTAAATACAATATCTTGATAATATTTTGCATTAAGGCATAGACAAACAAAAATGAAAATGTCAAATTTGAAATATATACTGCTGAAATACAACTGTTTAAAAAATTCAATATCCTTTGTGTTCTTATCAAACTCCTTAGCAATATTTGTTTGATTTGTAATTAATAATTGCTTCAATGATCAGTTTTGTCATAAAACTAAAAAAACTGGTTGGTTAAAGTAAAAACATCAACAAAAGCGGAGTTTTCACACAAAAGTTCTGTACACTAGAATTAAAACTAATATAACTTACTAAAATTACGATATTACTTATCCCGGAAGACAATTACAAACATTTCTGAGCAAGAAACGCAAAAGCCTTACCTGGTTATGTAAAATAATTTAACTACCACCCTGATACATCACATGAATATACACACTAGCTGAATATAAAAAAATATTGATTTAAAAATATAAAAAACAAAGAAAATTTATTTACCAAAGGATGTATTAAAAAAAATATTATTTTACTGGTCTAGGGGAGCTATTCTGAACCACTCTCGTGGCACTAGAAAACAGTTTTTCTCGAGTACTTTCTATATGAATACACGAGATAATACGGCTACGAGCATTTGGAATACCAACCCTGGGTACACTAGTACAATCTCATGGCTAAAAAGAGTAACTTCTATCTTATTTCATCGACAAAAAGATTATGCGACATTTTTCAAATACTGAATGACAGAAAATTGTATTTATTTTGTTTCGTTTTAAAAAGAAATCTGTTTTGTATTTTTTTATTTGTTTATAAGAAAGGTTTATTTTTTCTCCAATAGATGGTAGTGATAGTATCATTTTATTGTAAAAAAATAAGAATGTTACCACATTTTTTACAAGACTATGGAGGAACTTCAGCCCTACGGGAAATTGGATACAAAAATGATTTTTTACGCACTGTAAAAATTAGAGCATTAAATTATACGGCAAAGTTTCTTGAAAACGTATGAATAAAATATTAAAAAATATTTCCAATAAAAACTAACTACTTTGAATGAAGTCACTAGTTCATATGAACCAACCAATGATAAGAGAGTTGTGGAAGATTTTCGGTTTACTTACCGTCAACGGACCGATCGGCAAAACTGACTGAGATACCACGATACATATTTGGCTTAGTTTAGTAGTCGATTAACAAATAAAAATTAATAAAAAAAACCACTGAACTTTATCATTCACTCCAAAGATGTTTTAAGGGTTAATTTTAGTAAGTACGGGACTAAAAATTAAAAATTCCACGTACATTTGAATGGCAGCTTTCAAAACGAATTGGGAGAGCGGCTAGGAATAGCAGGCGCCACATGCAACAGTATGAAGGCAGTCTGAAGATCGGATATTCACTCAGTGAAAACCAAATGCCGCCTATATAACGCCTGCATAACACCTAATCTCCTCTACGGATGCAAATCGTGGCACCTCACTAGGGCCCAAAACAGCAAAATACCGAGTTTTGAGAATAGGGGTCTCAGAAGAGTCTCGGGTGTGCGGTGGTTTGACTTTGTGAGGAATGAAGTAATTACAAACTCCAGTGACAACTGTCATCAACCGGAGGCGATACGGTTGGCTACTGCGAATGCCTCCTGAGAGCCTTAAGCACGCTTGCCTACTTTACAAGGTATCGGGTTCTCGACGTCCTGGACGTACACTGCTGACTGTTTGTCGGCAGTTCATGTCAGAACTACGAGGTGCGAACCTGACTTGGGAGGATGCACAGGAGCTGACAGCTGACAGAGATGGATCTTCGTGGACACCATATGCTCCAACTAAGGAGCGGACATGAAATAATGATGATATTTGAATAAATACTTAATTAATTCATTTTAAAATAGAATAAATATTTGCGTTATTATAAATAACTCAAATATTTCTATTTGTGGCCATTCTTACTAGTCTATTGTGAAACATTCGTTAGTTTGCAGCCTGTTTTCTTTGTATACAGACCAGTGACCTGTGTATCATTATGTGCTATAAAAGTAAAGAGTATTATCATTGTGAATATATTTGATGATGAGGTGATTTCTTGTCATAATGCTGTAATTGTCTCGTAGATTTCTTCGACATGCAAAGCCACAATATTGTGTTACATATTATTTTTATAATCTAAGCATCAAGACATTGACAGAACTATATCTTACAAGGTTTAACTAACACAAGGAGGATGTACAAATATTTATCTTCTGTATTGTACAGCAGTAAAGAATAATCTCGTTAATTCGAATACAGTTCTTAATTTTATTATTAAAATCTAGATTTATTGGAAGAGGGCGGACTTGATAGATACATATCCGATTCTAAATGGTCACTACGATTGCCTCTAGAATAAACAAACACCTTGCCAGGATGAATCTTTCGGAATCTTCTGGAAGTAGGTTCTGCTGTGCAGATGATAAAACACCTTTACGCATTATGTGCGTGTGATGCTTTATATTGTGGAGGGCATCACCAACAGCCGTGGCGTTGGCAGAGCCGAACACCGCTTTGGCCCGCAACGCGTAATCCGATGCAACGTCAGCTCGGACAAGTTGTTAAACGTCGTGCATCGGAAGAACATGCACATTTCATCTTGGCATTTCGTGTCGCCCGTCCACCAGCTCCTCGCCAGTGTTTGCTATTGTAAATTCCGTCTGTACAAAATTGTAAGGATGTAACTCGTGTGTCTCTACTCAATAAATAATTTCAATTGTAATGTATCTTTCTCATTTAACCTCAAATCAATTCACATCCATACAAATGTGGTGATGCCCTCCACAATATCACAAAAGAAGCCGCATCATCGGGGGACTGGTTAAACCTGAGGATGTTGAAAAATGAGTGTTTGCCTATTACTTAATAGCCCGGAACTTTAAAGATCTGGGGTTGGAAGGCGAGTCCGGGACTCGGGAATGGGGACCAAGTCCGTAAAGGTCGCAGTGATGAGGTTTTTGTATAGAAGGCGAAAGTCGACGGAGAGAAAAAGAAGAAGACAAAGGGTTAGTAATTAGCTGAATTTTCAATTAAATCAAACAGGTTGTGGACAGAAAAAATACTACGCATTCATCTCAAAGCAAACTCATTTATATTTTGTATGATATGCGTGCACAGTAAGAGTCTAAATTGAAAGTGACCATGATTTACGATGCTTGCACATGAAGAGTTAATAATTAAATACGATTGTAGCTTAGAGTAATAATACGCCACTGGCTAAGAGTGGTCGCCCATTTCAACTAAAGCCATTCTATAATTATCGACCACGAAGTTAGCTACAGTTTATAGAAATACAACAGGCCGTAGGTACTCAGGTTGAGAATTTCGAGCGCAAACCGAAACCGTCCATTACGTGTTTCTTTTATTTCTCTAAAGGGCGTCTCCAGGGAATTATTACACAGAGGTTTGTGGCCATCGTAACAGAATCGATTTAACGAGATTTTCTTACAATTTTTATTAGTAGCATACACTATACTATAATACGACAGTATAAAATATAATTATAAAAACACAGAACACTTTATTACAATAAAAAATAAAAAAACAAAACAGCGCAACAAGCCATTTTTTTACACGAAGCTAAACTTAAAAACTAAAAAGTTTACAGTAAAAAGCATTTGTCACAAATTCACATTACATATAATATATAAATACATTCCATACAAAAAAAAACTACATTTTGTTTTATATTATTTAAATATATTTTTAAAGGCCCGCGCATAATGCGACGAGATTATATTTTAATTCAATATTCAGACGGCCTTTTTATTCCGCGTGCAAATATTGCAATTGAAAAATAATGTTGCATACGGAATAACTGTGTCGCCAGGTCGTAAAAAACATGAATATTTTGTAAGTATAAAAACAAATCTTTCACACCGGTACCTTAACCTTTATAATACTGGAAACTGACTCAAAACAGGAGACAGTACACTTGCACCTTTTCATGGCGTCATTTTTATTTAATTTAATTATAATTTATTACATAATAGTTTTATTAGATTAGGTACTGTAGGTAAGTCGAAGATAAGCAGAAAATTAAAAAAAGAATAACATTTATATTTTTTCTTATAGTACGTATCCCAATAAAGGAGCAGTTTCATTTAAAACTCCCATAAAAGGGAAAAGTATTTTTCTTACAGAAAAATAAATTATATTCAGTACTAGACACATAGAAATAAGAATCAAAATTGTACGCAAAGCCATTTTTGTTATTCGTGGAAATGCTACCTTCCCAGAGAACATTCCGTAGGATTTGAATATACATATTTTTTAAATAGCACCTACTCGGTAGCGATGAGCCATAAATATATTTAAAAATAAAGCTTAATGAATGACACCTATTCAAAGAGAGATCAATAAATAATTTTAAAAGGCGTATAATAAATGAGTTAAGTTAATATTGTGTGGATTTGAATTAGAATCATGGCTTCGAGAAAAAAATGAAATTCAGGTTCGAATAATTATAGAATTAAAAATTACAAAAAACATACAAATTTGTTGTTTTTGCTATACCGTCGACTTAATTAGAATACAACGTAAGCCACTAAACTATAACTTTACAGGAGACGGTAGAAAAATTCATAAATCAATAATTTTGTATGAAACTTTTATCACAGTGCATAGGGCACTGCATTTGTACACCAATAGCAGCGTATCTTGATGATTTTTGTTATGTGAAGGTAAGACGACCAGTCTTAGGCTTCAGGTGCCAAGCCAGAAACTATGAAATATTCTAGTATAAAAACACCCTTTTTAAATTAAAATTTCATGGCAACCATGGTGGGAATCGAACCCGAGACCTCTTGCGTGATGGGCAAACGCGCTGACCACTACGCCACCAGGCGGACATGAAACTTTAGTAGTTTTTTAAACCAAATATTTCATTATTAAGGTTATACTTAATAATTTTTAAGTGTTTGTCCAAACAAATGTAAACTACTGTACTTCTGACCACCTACTTTAACTTACATTCAAAGTGTGTTTTTTCTTTTCTATTAACAATTTCTTTGCTCAAATCATAGAGATAGATGCTATTTTGTACAATCATAATCTCAAATACAGAAAAAAATTACTAATATTGTATTCAAATTAAGGTGACGATATATGAAGTTTAAAAAAACGAGTGAAAGAAAAACATAACAAAAACAAAATGTAGATAGTTCTAATTTACAAAAAATTAAACTTAGGTGTCGAGTGTTCATGAGGCGATTGAGAGATAAATTAAACGGCCAGCCAAAACGAGATGTTGCCAGCGTGTCTCCAGTCGTTTCCGTGAACGAAAAAGTAGCGATAGACAACAAGTGGCCAGTATTAGAATAAGACATTGGGTACTTGTTCAGACCTCGTCGGGCGCCAGCCGGGGGGAGTCTGTGTTGTTCCTGTCGGGCTCGTGGTGCAGGGTGGGCGAGGGGGCGGCCTGCGGGGGAGGGGTGGGCGCGGACTTGGCGCCGGCTTCCAGCGCGCGGATGCGGTTCTCGTGCTTGACGATCATGGCCTTTAGCCGCCGGATCTCTTCCGTGAACTCCTGGAGTTGCTTCTCCTGCGAATGGAAAACCAGTTTTGATTGTTTGCATTATAATTTATTTATATGCACAGCAACCTCATTTTGCACTTTTATACATAGTTTCAAAATAACACAGTCCAAAAATTAAACAATTAAAAAAAAAAATTAATCATCATTCCGCACCTAATGGTGCATAGGGCACTGGAATGGTACGCCAATCGCAGCATATCTCGATCAATTTAGTTACATGAAGATAAGGTGATCAGTCTTACACTCCAGGTACCAGTCCAGAGACTATGAAATGTTCTAGTGTGATAACACCCTTTTAAATAAATATTTCAACCATGTCGGGAATTGAACCCGAGACCTCTTGCATGGTAAACAAACGCGCTGATCATTGTGTAATGTTGTGGTGTCACGAGGCCAACATGTTGTTTATGTAGTAAACTCAAATTTAATACTTAAAAAAAGTTACTGTATGAAATTTAGCCAGTAATGTGATTAGTTCTATGTAACAGAAGGCAATCACACACTTCATACAAATGTTGAAATTGTATATTGAAGTTATATTATTCGTAATATATAATAGTGATAGTGAATAATTTGTTGAGATTTTTTAAAGTACAAAAAAACCTCATTTTTGCGTTTTCCCGCTTTTTTCCCTATTTTCATTCAAATATTCCCCCCAATTAACATTTTATGTTTTTCATAACCCCGGTTTTATGTTAAAAAAAATTCGGGAATCATTTGATCTGTCAAAAGACACCAAGCCATGTGTCGCCGTGTTTGCATAAAATGGAGTATAAAATCAAGATAAAAAAGGGTAAATTATTATCTCAAACTAAATTCAAATGCAATATAATTGACCTTATTGTTTAAGTATCTAATTTTTACATTTTACTCAATTATGATACGCAGTTGACGCATGTTTAGGAAGAATAAAATCTTTACATCAATAAATTACGATGCAGAAAGTTTAAAAATGTTTACATGTCACAATAAATAATAGTAAAAATTATTTTTTTTAATCCCAAATCAATTTTTGTACAAGGAGGTTAGAAAAAAGTGGTTGGAATCGTCGCGCGTCGTGGAAAACATTGTCTCATTTTATAGTTCATTTTGTCATCCAGTGCCAGAAATTGAAGAACATTCAGACCATATTAAATCCATTCCATGTTCCTATCCTTTCTCAAATATTTCCCGATAACAGAACTGAATGAAATTCGATTTTCATTTACAGTCCGCCTTTTCGTTATCCAGCATTGTTCATTTTTTAGTGCACTTTTTTTTACCAATACTATACGGACGTAAACCCGTGTAAAAAGAGATGCCAGTGTTTGTTGAAAAAAAAAAAGTACTTACTGAGATGGATGGCGAGCTGGCCGGCCTCGAGGGCTCGTCCTCTGGCGGAGAGGCCCCGCGGGCTTTGGTGACGGCATACGGGGTAGACGCAGGCGCGGCTGGGGTGGCGGCGGAGTCCCCGCGACCCGTGCGACGCTCGGCCAGAGCGTTGGGCTTGCGCTTCACCACCAGCTGCTGCGCCACTCCGCCGCCCGTGACGTACCCACCCTGCACCAGCAGGCAGCGCTCCTGATGACAGACGGATTAAGAGATTTGCATCGTTGAAAGAACGACGGAAGAGAGGGGACTTGATAAAAACTTATAAGATACTAGATAATTACTTTGACTGCTTTGAGATGTATCAATTTTCCCAACACCAATTTGCTCTTTAATTCGTCTCCAATTCCACCTCGATCCCAAGGAAAACTTTCATTCCAGCAGGGTGGTTACAAGGGAGAAAGAATACAGTTATGTGTGATATCCTGGATGACTGTTTTACATTTTGTGGCTACCCCAAGTAAAAAGTCCAGAGCGTTGCAATGGATTTGTTAATCAATTTTGTTATTGAGAGTTAGTGTCCTTTTTGTGTGTCAATCCGCTACACAGTAGAAATATTGCTTATCTGCGAGATTGGAGCGTAGGTCAGAGCTCCTGTCTACTTCGAGTGTGAGAGGGTACCCATGGTCTGATTGTCGGTATACATCTGAAGCAATGTTGGTGATAATTAGATATTTTGTGGTACCTTAAGCGAGATGGTGAGGGGATCGGCATCTTGTCCGCCCATCCACTCCTCGGCGGAGAGGGGCGGCACGTCGCTGAGGGTGTCCGGGTAAAGGTCTTCCTGGAAGAGTTCTGATCTGCGGGGGACGGTCATCGATATAACCTGCAACACCAAATTAAACAGCCGATAAAAACATACTACATATAACTTCATTAGAATTGTTTGTTGGTGCCAAAAGAAATATTATAAACACATTTATTTTTTAGACTAATCTTCTTCTTTTAGTACCCTGTCAGGAATCCCCAACGTTGGCAATCACTCTGGCAAAAGTCTCTCTGTCCTGTGCTGCCCGGAAAATCTGCTCCACAGTCCAGTCTTGTATATTACGCAGTCAGGACATCTGTCTTCTTCTAGCCTGTCGGTGACCCTCAATCTTGCCCCTCAAAATTAAATGTAGCAAGTGGTACTCTTCTCCACGCATTATATGCCCCAGATATGAAATTGTACAAATTTTTATGGTGGTTAAGAGTTCTCCGTTCGTTCTAGCTCGACTTAAGACTTCTGAGTACGTTATCAGGTCTGTCCAAGATATCTTAAGCATTCTGCGATGCAACCACATCTCAAAAGCCTTCAGCTTGTTCATAGTGTTCACCTTCAAAGTCTCACAGCCATACAACAATACAGACCACACATAACACTTTAGCAATCTTTGCCTTTTTTAAAAGTTTAGATTATCATTGCAGAAGAGGGATTTTATTTCGTTAAAAGCAGCTCTTGCTGGCTCAATTCTGCATTTAATTTCTAAATCTGGGTCTCTGTTAGAATGCTGCCGAGTTACTTAAACCTGTCCACCTATTCAATGTGACTACCCTTTAATTTGAGAGAAAATGCGGAGTAAATACTTTTAATAAATACATCAATTTATCACTCTTAGTATTTCATCTGAATAGAATAGCCTAGTAGTAATAATATTTAATCTAAATAATGCTCTCTCTGATGTCAATAATGGAATAAGTATTAATGGCTAAATTATCGATATCATCAGATATGCTGATGATACCGTTATCTTAGCTGACAATGCATGTGTCAGAAACTCCTTATTAAATTTATGAAGCTGGTAGAGTACTGGGCTTGAACATCAATATAGCTGAAACAAAGATGATGGTGTTTAGCCGAAACCGGCGGTGTATTGAGACTGAATGGTCGAACAATCGAGAGAGTGACTAACTTTAAATACCTCGGCAAGCAACTCACTTCTGCTCTGGACCCAGGTGGGGAAATTAGATGCAGTATAAAGATAGCACGATCGGCATTCAACGGAATGAAATAATTATTATGTAGTGAGCCTTTATTTACAACTGAGACAGAGGATGGTCAAGCGCTTTGTGAGGTCCATACAGGGTTGAAACATGGACTTTCAAGGTGAACCAATTAGAGGCTTTTTAAATGCAGCTTGACCGAAGAATGCCGAGAATCCCGTGGACACAGATTTACCAGACCTGTAATTGGCTGGTTTAAGTGATCATTTTACACCTATGCAGAGGGGATAAAGTTGTGTATTTTAAATCTACGCTCCCAAGGATTGCGATGCAGAAATATTAGGCAGAACGATGAAACTACAAATGATTTTTCAGCTGAGGCCCAGAGGGCCAATTAACTAGGACCCGAAGGGCAGAATTTTCTAGCAGTGCTAGAATCATGTAATAATTTTCAAAAAGATATATCACAAACCTGACATAATCCCGAGTTGTTGAGCCGGTAGAATTTGGTGATTTCACATGTTTGTACGTCTACACCTCTCTTTGGCATCATTCCAATACCTGTGCAAACAAAAATACCAAATTAAAAATATATGAAAAACAACATAAAACACTTTATACGTTTGCCACATTTTTTAGCATTATTTGAGAATAGAAAATCCGTCCGTTGACTTTTACAGATGGATGTTTAAACATAGACAGAATGTTGATTGTTACACGGTGTGTGAAGTGGCCACTTAAACCAGAATCACCATGTAAAGCGCCCTTGAGGTATTTTATTACGAAAATAGCGCTATATAAGTTATCCACAATAAATAAATAAATAAATGACAGGTCATAAGACCTGTAAATGCCTAGACTTCCATATTCCCTTCTCGAAAATGTTTTCCCTCTCCGTTGCAACAAATTTAGCTTTACGATCCGTAATCGTCACCGCAGCCTACCGTGTTTAACACTGAAAGATGTTTTGAATTATTTTATAATTTCTCCAATTCTCCGCTCACTATTATGACTTTCTTTTTCACTGATTTGAATTTTTTTCAAATTGTAAAAATAAGTTGAGCGAGGGTGTCTTGAAAACTTGAAAGGCGTAAATTTAAGCCTGCTTGAATTTTAATTTTTTATTAAAACACATTTGAATTTTGAGGGTGTTTTCTTTCCAATTTAAAATATGGACACGGAGGTTACGTGTGGAACACAAATCAGACAAACGCCCGCATCACATTTTGACATAATTGTGGGGTTTGACAAAATGCTGTTTTACTCGTGTTTAAGTTCATAAGAAAAAATGGGATTATATGTATCCTATAGGATGCATTGCCAAGAAAAGTGTCAACAAAATTGGTTTATAAAACACACAACCGTCAGCTATCGTTATGAATAGATTGTTTATAAAACAGGCCCTGGAATAGTTATTATTAAACAATATATATTTTTTTTCATTAAAATTATTTATTGACAATTCTTGATGAAATTCCATTGTAATGATGTAATAACTTATATTTACATATAAGTTATTAATTTAAAAAATACTTGGTACACTTCCACTTAATTATTTTGACCAATTAGCGCTTTCACCCTCTAATGGGCATCTTCAGACTGGTGAATATTATACAGATCATTTATATAAAACTAAATATTATCTTAAGTGTAGGTACATTTAAAAATAAGTTGAAAAAGATACAATACGCAATATTGCAATGGAACAGAGAATATTTTATTTATATTCTACGTTTTCGAAGAGTTTTTTCAATGCTGTTTAAGGTTATGTGAGAATATTGCAATAATAGTTACCTCTCTGTGGGTCGACTGTTTGGAAAGTGTTGATGTAATGAACAAACGGAGGCTCGGGTGTAATCTGGAATACAATAAACATATCCAATATAATTTCAATACTCTTCAGAGTGAATGCAATTCAAAATGACAGCTTCTTAAAAGACCTGGGAGTGCAGCTACGAAGAATGATAGGCACGGTGAAGCAAAGCTGAAAGGAAGTAGTTGCGACTGAAATCACTTTTAAAAAATAAATAGCAATGCAGCAGTTTTTCTGAGAACGGATGCAGCAGCCTTCTATAACATGCGTCTTGAAGGTGTGGAGGTGGACCTGGTTTGAGCTTTTTTTTTATTATTTATTTACAATTTTAAAAAACCCGTTAGAGTTACATTAGAAATATAATATTGTCTAGTCATTTTATGTCTCGTCTAGTCTAGTTAGTTCAGTCATCATGTGCTTTTTCAGATTGATTTTAAATTTGTCTCCATTAAAAGTTTTCAAGTAGTAAGGAAGGTCGTTGTAGTGTTTAAGTCCATTATGTAGTATTTTTGACTGTCCTGTGTTTGTCTTTGCTTTTTCAATATGATAGTGTTGTTGTTTTCTGGTGTTATATTTGTGTATGTCAGCATTTTTGACTAATATTATGTCGTCGTCTTGTATGTTTCCCAGTGTTATTTTGTGCACAATTTTTAAGGTCTCAATTTTAGTCAAGTAGTTTATGTCTAACTGGTGTGTTTTTTTGTACAGTTCAGTCGTAGAGGTCCGGTAGGGTAGGTTGTTGTTAGTTTAAGAATTTGATTTTTCTGTCTTTGTATTCTTGTTATGTCTGTCTTGTTGCCAGTTCCCCAGAAGGCGATCATGTAACTCAATTTACTTTTGACATAGGCTTCGTACATCATAATTTTTTCCTTTCTTGGTATAAAATCTTTAATTTTGTAGAAGAGGCTATGTAGTGATGCCATTACTTTAGTGAGTCCGTCTATGTGTTTTGTCCATTTTAATTGTCTGTCCATTGTGAGTCCTAGGTAAGTCACATGTTCTAGTTCTTTAAGAGTTTCGTTGTGTATTTTTATGTTCATGTTATGGTTCTTCTTTTGTGTTTCGAAATGTATTATATTACATTTCTTGGCATTTAGTGTTAAGAAGTTTTTGTTTGTCCATTCTAATAGTTTTTGCATGTCATTGTTGATGGTTTTAGTCGTTTCAATGTCATTTTTGTTTTCATATTAATTCCTATTCCTTATTTTAACTCTTTATAACCTGACTTTATTTGTGTGTATATAAAAACTGTATTTTATTCTACATATACGTTTGAAAGGATTCTTTTTAAAACGGAATGACCAACTAAGCCTCTATTTATGGAAGCAATTTACCATGTCCGGTTTATCAATGAAAAAAAAAGTATATCAACAATGAAGAACATTAGTTTTTTTTTTTTTTAGTTTTTTAAAACAAGAAATATTTGCGTTCTTATGTAAATATTTAATTTTGAGGGCCATTTTCAACGAGTTGTAAATAACTCTATATTAGAAAATGGGAACCAAATTATTTGAAAAACAACAGGTGAGGTTGGATGCCGAAATAAACTTATTTGCAATTGCAATTGACTTGCTTTATCTATGGTTAGTTTAGTTTGCTTTTTGTTATGGTTTTGTAGTAGGATTTTGGATTTGTGAACAGAATAATGATGTTACATCGCCATAGACTAACGGATCGGCAATCAACACAAGCAACTTTCTATATTGAAAATATATATTATTCCATCAGTAAAATTCTTATTGATAAACGACAAAAGTAATTAATTACCTATCAAATTAAAAAAACACGCGAGCGGGACCACAGGTTAAAGCCAGTTTTAATATAAAGGGTTTTTTTTTTATTATTCAGAAAACATAGTCTTGCATAATAAGTATTAAAAACAAAGATAATCTGATATAAAAATACCCGTAATAAATAAAAATATATATTAATGATATATAAGTAATAATAATCAAATTCCACAATTTTACTAGCGCCATTTTCGTGAACATGTACATTATACTTAATTTGATGAAATGAGATTTCGATTTTCGTATCCAGTTTATGATAATTTCCATTGGTTTTGAAGAAATTTAAGTCTTATAATGAAAGAATTAATGTATTGAGATACTGAAAATACAAATTAATGCTATAAATTATTAAAAATCACTTAGCGAAAGTAGATTCTTTGGGCTTCTTTCGAACATTTGAAGTTTGGATTTGCATCCGTCTGCCTCTGAGGTACAGAAATACTGAATGCACACTCTGAGTCATCCATGCATACATATACGAACGCATACATATACACCCAAGTTGCTTTTTCTTCATATTTGCGCTGGCCTAGAAGGCCATCGATGACAGTTTTTTGGCGGAACTTAGAGATGCGTGAGTGCTGGCTGGCAATAGCGTCTCTCGGAGGCGTGTGATGATGGGAAAAAGTTAGAGGGAGAGCAGCAGATTTATATTACCAACCTCAAAGTAGCGTATAACAGAGTCGCCCTTCCCGCAAAGGTAGACCATGCTGGTATCGGGGTCGTACAGCGGGAACATGACCCCGTTGGAGGTGTCCAGCTCCACCATGACGATGGGCTCGTCCAGGGCGTCGGGCGCCCGCAGCGAGTACTGCCGCTCTGACATCTTGCTGAAACTGGGGGCGAGAGAAAAAGAAGACCCGGTAAACCAATAATCAAACAATCTTTCTACAGACATTTCTTTGTGGAACTGCATTTTAATCATAATATATATTGATTTATTCCACTTTAATTTATAATTACATAAATAAAACAATGTTTTGAGTGTGTCCAAATGGTTGCAGACAGGTTGGATTTCCTCCCTAGAAATATTACAGGCCGTAAGATGTCTTTTACACAAAAATAAGCAAGCCTTACCCTGTTGTGAAGACGAGTCCGTGCCGGAGAAAGATGGCTCTGGAAGCTTTGGTTCCCTCGTGGCAGATTGCATCTCCCTCTACTACGCCTGTCCGGGGGTCAATTAACCTGTAAATAGAAAAATAGTCATTAACATTGACATAATTAAGGCTTTGAATACATTGCCCATAGATTGATGACACACACACGTGTCAAATCATTTCATCTGATTTTTGGAGTCACGAAATGTAACCAAAAATTTCTTAAGTCTTTGATGTGTCTGATAATTTATGTAGATCCATTTTTGTCAAGGACGCTGTACAATGCCAACACACCTTGCAGCTACAGAGTGCATGGACGATTGTGATTTTATATTAGCTGCAAGGCGTGCTGTGATATGGTTCCTATCTGTTATTGAATTCAATCATACTTGGAAACGAGAAACTAGAATTGTGCACTCCGTAGCAGCAAAACGTGTTGGGACATTTATTGTACAGCACCTTGAGGTACAACAAACAAACCATCACATAGTTTCTCCGCAGGGGTAGGCAGAAAGGTTGTAATGCCACATCAATCTGTCTTTGCATACAGACCTCGCTTCCTCTGCATTCATACGTCTTCTCATGCACGCACACTGATTGTACCGACTTTTGACATGCATGTCTTCAAGTATTTATTGAATTCGGTCATGCCATGGTCTATCTCGGTCTTCCTCGTTTTCTGCATTCATCAACATTCGCATCGTAAATCCTTTAAGCCGTCCATTCGCTCTACACGTCCAAACCAATGCAGCACTTCTTTCTTGATTTTTTAAATTTTATTATTTTATTTCATTGGAAAGCCAACAGATATTTATAAATTTATAAGATACAATTATATTATAAATACATATCATAAAGTCCAATTAGAGGCTTCCACATAATATTGTTATTGTAAATGTTGTCCCATCAAAATTATACATAACATAAAATAACTAATCATGCAAAACTTATAATATTACTAAAAATGTAAAAGTAATACATATTATTAAAAATATATCTACTTTTTAATATTGGTCACACAGTTGCACATTATAATATATAATACAACTATAGTTGACCATACAGTGTACATTTATAATGTGCCTACATACAGAACTGCACATAACCTGCATAATATAGGCTGCGGATTCAAGGTGCAACATCATAACTTGAATTTTTTTTGGAAATTTCATTTTTAAAGGAAGTTAAAGATATGTTATTAATATCAATACAATTTAATTTCTGATTACACATTTTGCAGGTTCTATTAACAAATGAATTTTGGAAAGGTTTAGTGGTAGATTGTTATTCAAAGTTTTATACGTTAAAAAGGCGTCAGCTATGTTCCTGCGAGATTGGAGAGTTTGGAGTTTAGGTAAGTTTATAGATTCATCTGGGCCTGTATTCTGTCAATAACGCTTGTCTCAGCCTCACATGATGCACGAATCTCGACATTTGTGCATCTATCTATCATACATAGTTTGACCACGCATTAGACTGAGAGATCGCACTCCGATATATATTCCCGCTTCCAATTAAAATAAATTTTCAGTTCAGTTAGTCCCGAAAATCGGTGTTTATTCTAAGTAAAGCATGGTATTATTATATTCTATTTGCAAAACATTGAAGTAGGCAAAAAATATACAAATAAGCAGATTAAAAATATAAGCAAACATTATTATTTTACAGATAGGACCAAGATTTCAGCACGGCTTACAGCTACAAAGCACACGGATGGTAAGAAATCTAGACACCATTTAAATTATTTTTTTAATTGACTAGATTAGATAGACTAGATTACCAAACGTTTTGCAACTACAAAGCCCATGGACGGTAATAAATCTAGCTCCCATCTACTTTTCAAATTGACCCAAAGTACGTCAATGAATTTGCCCAGTTTTGGAGGTGAACATACCTGATCTTCTTATCCTTGCAGGTGGTGAGGAGTTTGGAGCCATCCCAGTTGAAGCAAGCGGAGTACACGAGGTCGGGGTGGCAGTCCAGGGAGATCAGCATCTCTCCCGTCCCGACGTTCCATATTGCAACCTGCAACACGAAATAACAAGACACATTACATTAAAATATTTGAAGCACCAACACACTTAGTGATATAGGTGCGAAGGTTTTCACGGTCACTGTTATCAATATTATGTATCTTTTTTGGGTGATACCGTGTATGTTGGATTTGATCCGACGTTTCGGCTACCATTGCAGGAGCCATCTTCAGGGAAAACTGTGTGTTTTATAGAGAAATGTATGTGTTTATGTACTAGTAATTTGTACCGTGTACACGGTAACTTTTTTTCTACAGAACAGATCAAAAATTTTAAGAGCTATAAAAATACCCAGGACAAAGCTCATTAATATGTAAAAAAAAAAAAACCATGCGAAAATCAGTCCAGTAGATAGAGAAACGAAACCTACAAGAATCGATTTTCTTATAACATTAATAAATGAAGACTAATATAATATACATACAAAGGTATTATTTATTTACACCATAATAACAACACCACTAACTTACCTTAGTAATACGTGGATGGCTTAAAATGCAAGACCTGTGATTTGTAATAAATTGGTATTTAAAAATACATTATTTACAAATAGGAGAAAAATATTTACAAACAGAAGTGCTGTAGTTATGAAAAAGTGAGTTTTTTAGCACATCGTATTTTTATAAATATATACATACATAATGAGGAAGAAAATGAAAAAATGATAACATATAAATAAAATTTCAAGATATTTAGGGAGAAAATCTTTGTATGTATCTTATCCAAATTCAAATTTTTATTTTTTTAAGGTTAAGTACGTGTACATAAAATTATTTAAAATTTACTAGATATAGATTTAATGGTGACTACCAGAAAAGGTATATACATACACATAATACAAGGCTAGCACAATGTGAAGGCTTGTCTGTACCGAGGTTTGTAAACGAGTATGGCCAAAGAACACTTCATTATATAATTTTACTAAAATTTTCAATAAGATTCCTAAGCAGATCTTCAAAGAAAATGTTGACAAAACTTTTAAGAAAAAAATAATTAAATGGCTAATATGTAACAAGGCTTTGTATTGATTATTATTTTATGTTAAGAGGCATCTATTAAAATTTTTGTATATAAATTTTGTGTAAAAGATACGTATTTGTTTAGTTCTTAATAATGTTTATATTATTTTTTAAATTTATATAATTTCTCTAACGTTTTTCCTTGTAAAGGAAAAATAAGAAACCTGCTGACAAGCCGGTTTTGCTATTTAGTGGGTTTCATTATTTTTCTGTTCTTAAATAAAAATAAATACAATAAAAAAAACTTCTTTTTTTTTTAAATTCTTTTTTTAAAAATGGAATCATAGGTTAATAATAATAATAAACTTTGACAATTTTTATAGTGCCGTTTTCGTGAATAATCACTTCAAGGGCACTGTACATTATACTTAATTCTATCAGCTTACTCTTAATTACTATTCACTTACACACTAATTTTATAAATTACCCATACACATGTGTATTATGTTTGTATTCCTTTTAAGCAGTAGCACTTTTCAAATCAGGAAACGATTTCACAAATAAATGAGTTTTTAATTTTTTTCTAAAAAGCGATTCTGTTGCACAATTTCGTAGTTCTGAAGGTAAGGCATTCCACGCCAAAGGTCCGGCTATTGCAAAAGCTCTATCACCAAATTTGGAACTCTGGTTGCGTAATTGGGGTAGTATCACCTTCCCTAGAGCAGAACAGGAGGCTGAGCGGAGAGTGAGGCGCCTATCTGCCAACTCATCCGGAATGCAGAGTTCCTTAAGGTATTGAGGAGCCGTGTTATGCATTGTTTTATACATTAACCAACACAGCTTATACTCAACCCTTTCAGGAAAACGTAGCCAGTGCAGACTTTGAAGCAACTGTGTAATATGATCGTACTTTGATACACCAAAGATCAGCCTAGCAGCTGCATTCAGAATCGACTGCAATCGTTCCATTTTATATTTAGGGAGGCCAGCATATATTCCATTGCAGTAATCGACTCGTGATATCACAAATGCATTCACTAAGAGACGGGCCGCCTCATTAGGTAGATGTTTTCGAATAGACTTAATTTGCCTTAGCTGGTGAAAACATGCACTGACTGTCTTGCTGATTTGTCTTTCAAGCGAAAGTTCAGCGTCAATATGAACGCCTAAAACCTTGACATTAGGAATAATAGAAGGTCCAGTGTTTAAAGAGGAATCTGTTAACATATGTTGCCTTCTTGGTGTTGCAACCCAAAGGTTTTCTGTCTTAATATGAATAATCCCCAATTATGACTGGTTTTACAATTTTTCTGCGGTTTTTTATTTCCTCACTTTAACGTTGCTTTAGTTTAACACTTTTTCTTGCTGCTACCTTGAAAAACGTAAAACAGGGGTTTTACTGTACTTGCTCAAGACATTCGATCATCTCTCTTCCCCCTTCAAACACCATCACATCTGAATTACTTTCATTCATCCCCACTCGCTCTCCAGACGTACAGTACATCATACATCTTACGGATCTAATACAGAAAAATTATAATGTACATAAATGTAAGATATATTTGATAAATATGCTTCACCTCGGAAGTGGACACGGGATAAGATAAGTAATCACCGATTATGATGGTTCTCTCGATGTACCTGGTTATCGGAGCCGGCGGTGAGGAGGACGTTCTGCGCGGTGGGGTGCCACAACACAAGCCCCACTCGGCGCTGGTGGAACACGAGGTCTACCACGGGATCCGTGAGGGTCCGGGAGAGACCGCCATCTGGGATTTGCCATACCTGGTTGAATTGTACAAACATTAGTCGTAAAAGTACAATTGATCGAGGAGACACTATTTACATAATAAATTCTGTTTTACAAATTTGCAAAGGAGAAAAATAAACAAATTTGAGATGAATAAGTCACTCAGATACCAAAAAAATTTCAAAATTCAATTTTTTTTAAAAACGCTAGACAATCTCGACAGATCTTTTGGCTCGATTATTGAATAAAATATGCATATTATGAAGTTGCAACAAATCCGTATTTCTCAGTGTTACTTAATTTTTTTTATTAATTATTTATTTATATTTTAACATGGCAGTACTCTGCAATAATTTCAATTTATTATAAATCAACGCCACCGTTTATATCTTCTTACAAAACAATTTATTTAAAGTGCGCCAAGCCTGTTTTCAGTGAACGATGAAACTAGCCGATTACCTCAGCTTATTCTTCCATACAAAAAAGTATACTATATTTTTACATATTTAACCCAGTCGCGGTTTCTTAGTACTAAAACAAACTTGCAGATTACAAATATTATTTGAAGATTCTCTCTTTGGAAACAAGTATTTTGATCAATTTTTCCGAAGGACTATTTTTCTTTGAAAGGATACCGTTGACATATTATGTATCACATAGGGCATGTGGCGTTCGAAGTGGCCATTTTTGGCATTATTCATTTTAAAAGGAATCGGCCAATGCTCAGTGTTGACATTTCAATCATAATGGAAATATCTGCTGAATGTCATTGTGGTATATTTAATAAACTTTTGTACAAGTATTGTTATTAAAATAGTTTAGAATAAAGCTACGTATATCGTCAAGTTAATAATAATTGTTATTTGAGTTGATTTTCACAAAAACACAGAAAAAATAGCCATTTATAATAGGGATATATCACTTTTTAAAGTAAAATGAGTTTAAAATACAAATTTAAATATTTTTTAATTTGTAATTTTTAATTCCCGCGAAAACGGTCATTGCATTGGCCATGTCCCTAATACGTCACGATTTACGTTCATTTTTATCTTTGTTCCAAACCATTCAGATTTTTTAGAACATCGTCACGAATCTAGACGTCACAACTATCAATGCCAAACATGTAGCGTTTTTCTAATGACAATTATTTTATATTTTCTTTTTTAAAGATATATATGAAAACATTTCTCCACAATATCCATATATGCATATTGAAAATACAATTAATTGTTCTAAATCCATTTCTTATATTTTTATCTGTATTCGTAGTATGTGATATTTCCCTAATTATATATTATGTACTTATATTTAGATACAAATTAAAGAATAGTTTTTGAAGATTACCTATAGAAAAAATCACCGCTCGCCACTGGCACATACTAATAAACCGCCTTTGATTGGCGATATAATTTTGATGGCATAGAGTAGAAAGTACTTACTTTGACTACACAGTCCTCTGATCCCGAGGCTATGACGTTGTCATTGTGCGGGCACCACGCTATATCTAGAACAGGCCCTTTGTGTCCACCCACCAAAGGGTGATCGGGAGATATCCGCCCAACCTGCAATTAAAAGAAAATACTTTGTTTATGCAATTTGTTTGTGTTGTCCAGATGTTTATTGAAATATATGTTTATGTAATATTTTTTTATTTTAATTTTTGCTATTATTTAATAATGTACATGCTTCCACTTCCACTTTCCGTTATGTTGTATCCCAACAAATATTTAAGGGTAATAAAAGATAATAAGCTAAAATTTACATCACATTTTGAGTATTTCAACAACAAAATTTCTAAAAAGGTAGGATCTTTAAATAAAATAAGAAAAAATCTCAGTTTAAATACAAGTAATCTAATTTTTAAAGCAATTGTTTGCCGCATTTCAATTATTGTTCTAGTGTTCTCTTTCTGAGCACTAAAAATCAATATAATGTCATGCAGAAAGCTCAGAATAGGGAAATGAGGACAATTTTCAGATGTGGAAGACTTACAAAAATTTAACATATGTTAACGGTACTGAACATTCTTTCAGAGTAATTTTAAATACATTAGTGTTAATATTTCAATTAAAGAATAAATTATTGCCCGAATACATGTTTTGTGATATTCAGCGTAATGACGAAATTCATCGCTATCCTACGAGGGGAGGGGAGGGTTTTAGGCTCCCCAAAACAAGAATCCAGGCAATTTAAAACAATCTGTATCAGGGGAATCAATTATTAGGTATGGTATTACCAGTTAAGGCCTTTCTTGTAAAACCAACATTAAAAAAATCAATCTTTACAAAACTCGGCTCTTAAATTAAATAACAGATCAGCTACAATTGATAAGGAAGAGGTACCCGAACTTTTTCAAAAGCCAGGGTGCCTGTCCGTAAATGCTATTCTATGGCTCAAATTTGTTACTAGATATCGATTTGATAGTAACTACCAGAAAAGGTAGATACATACAAATAATACAAGGCTAGCACAATGTGAAGGTTTGTCGGTACCGAGGTTTGTAAATAAGTATGGCCAAAGAACACTTCATTATACAATTCCTAAAATTTTCAATAAGATTCCTAAGCAAATCTTAAAAGAAAATGTTGACAAAACTTTTAAGAAAAAAATAATTAAATGGCTAATATGTAACAAGGCTTTATATTAATTATTATTTTATGTTAACAGTCATCTATTTAAATTTTGCGTAAAAAATATGTATGCTTTTAGTTCTTAATAATGTTTATATTACTTTTTGAATTTATATAACTTCTCTAATGTTTTTCTTTGTAAAGGAAAAAATAATAAATCTGCTGACAAGCCGGTTTCGCGGTTTAGTGCGTTTCATTATTTTTCCTTTTATATCTTCTGTTCATGTTTACCTTCTTAAATAAAAATAAATACAAAAAAAAAGGACTTAAGATGTTTAATGAGTTGCCAAAAGATATTAGGGATGCTGGGTCTATCACATTGTTCCGTGGGATGGCGATGATTTTTGTTAAAAACAAACATCCATATAGACAGAGTGTCAACGGAAAGCGTCTGGATTTTATAAAAATGTTTTTGAAATTATTTTTGTATATATATTTAGTATACAGATAGGGAGTTTCTACGGGAGGAGCAAATTATAATAAAAGAACAAAACGGATTTGTCCCCAAGAGATTTACTGTCACCAATTTGTTACAATGTTTAAATACCTGGACTGAGGAACATAACTATCACAACCCATTGAATGTACTATACCTTGACTTTGAAAAGGCATTCGATTGTGTTCCAATAAAAAGACTGGTCAAGAAGTTGGAGCACTTGGGTATCCGTGGTAAGCTACTAAGATGGATTGAAGCTTTCTTGAACAATCGTATCTTTCAAGTAAAAATAGGCAACACCTTATCTACAGAACAGAGCGTACGCGGTGTTCCTTTGCGGAACCTTGCGGAACCAGTGACATCGTTAAAAGTAGTCCATTTTTATTGAAATGTTTTTTATGATTTTTTTCGTACATTTTCAGGAAACTTTGCAGTACAATTTAATGCTCCAATTTTTATTGCAGTATTATTGTAGCATTATTTTTCTTTTTCATTATTACCTAGTTAATACTAGCCACTTTATGTTTATGTTCAATTATTCTCAACTTTACTTTGATATATTTATATTTAGAACATAAGATTTTCTCACATTAATTGTTATCTTTTATTTGTCATCTTAGATATGTTTGGTTTTTTGTTACTTTTTTTATATTTTACTTTCTCTAAGTTTGAGTTTTTCTACTGACATTTCTTGGTGGAACTGCATTTTAATTATAATAATAAAAATACTGTATAGTTTTATTCCACTTTTATTTATAAATTTTTTACCAGTGACCGGGTTTTGTCGTGACCGACATCGTCGATATAATAACAATTATTACCTTTTACTTAAATGATTTTAATTTAAATTCTTTTATTTACATAATTATATAAAATCATGATTTACAACCCCTGCTTGCACTTGTATATAACATAGAAATTTGTTTAGTCTCCCACCAGTCTGACGATGTCGGTCACGACGAAACCCGGTCACTGGTAAAAAATTTATTAAAAAATTATAAATAAAAGTGGAATAAAACTATCAAGTAGGTATTTTTATTATTATAATTTCTTTAAGTTGTTTAGTTTTAATTATTCAACTATATTTTATATTATATATTACATAATAAATTGTTCACTGCTGTGATTATTTCTGTAAAACTTTTTGTTGTAAAAGGTTCTTTGAACCGTTGGCATATAAATAAATAAACATTTCTGATGTCATGAAGTATTAATTTTTTCATTTATCTACTCACAGTAATAAGCGAATATAAAAAAGCCAGTATCTTAACTAAATAATATGGAAGAATTATAATATTATCATTCGATAGCTTCCAATGTCAAACAATGTGTGAACCTGTAATTTGGGAATGGATTTGGGTAGTTTTATGACTGTAATTATATTATCATAACAGAAATAGACATTAGGTACGATGAAAAAACATGTGGGAAACGTACTTCTCGCCCACATTCCATACTTTATTTATTATTATTATTTTAATTTTAAGTGAGCAGCTTAAAGCTGATATGCTTAAATCTATTTTAACCAAAGTTAGTTGTTGTTATTATTATTATGGATAACTTATATAGCGCCATTTTCGTAATATAATACCTCAGGGGCACTTAACAAAGCGATTATATAAAGATTAAAATTTAATTTTAACAATGTACTCTAAGAGGTAAGAAAAACAATGTACTCTGTCACCACATGCTAAGGATTTATTCAAATGATTTAGAGAACAGGTGGGTTTTAAGTTTCTTCCGAAACATCAGTTCACTCTCACAGTTTTGCACCTCTGCTAGGAGAGCATTTGCCTGCGACCGCAAATGCGCATTTGCTGAATTTAGTGCGCGTAGAGGTATAATAACCTTTCCTTTCGACGTAGATGTAGCTGATCTAATCGCAAGACGTCTGTCAGCTAGTTCATCTGGAATGCAGAGTTCCCTTAGATATTCCGGAGCAGAGTTGTGCAGTGACTTATACATAAGCGAACAGAATTTGTATTCCACCATCTGT
Organism: Micrasema longulum; assembly: GCF_059751315.1. NCBI lineage: Eukaryota > Metazoa > Arthropoda > Insecta > Trichoptera > Brachycentridae > Micrasema > Micrasema longulum. The sequence continues at coordinate 101,622 of NW_028279078.1, forward strand.
GGAAAACGTAGCCAGTGTAATTCCCGAAGTAGTGGAGTGATATGACTGAACTTAGAGATTCCGAAAATAAGTTTCGCTGCGGCATTCAATACAGACTGTAGGCGAGTCATTTTATTCATTGGTAGACCATTATTTGTTGGCGCACTCTAACTTTTTTCAAACAAATCTAGTCCGTTTTTGACCCTATTGAGACTACACATTGAGATCAGCTCTTGTGGCAGCTTATTCCAACAATCGACAGCCCCATTGCTCAGGAAATACTTCCGTGGATTTAGATTGAATCTCGTTTTCTCCAGCCTGAGACTGTGGCCTCGCAGACGAGCATCTTGTTGAGGCTTAAACATTTCTAACCCACATTCAAATTCAAATTACAAGCAACTTCCAACTCTTTTTCATTTTGATTCTCTGACAAAACGTTGCGTTGTTTTTGATATAAAATTTCTCTAAAAAATATTAAACTTTAAAATAGATACTAACCTCCTCAATATAATGAACCCTCGAGATAAATTTACATTACAATTTATATAAGATACATGTGGTTATTTTTCTAGCAAATTCTAACCATTTTTAACCCACATTCAAATTCAAATTACAAGCAACTTCCAACTCTTTTTCATTTTGATTCTCTGACAAAACGTTGCGTTGTTTTTGATATAAAATTTCTCTAAAAAATATTAAACTTTAAAATAGATACTAACCTCCTCAATATAATGAACCCTCGAGATAAATTTACATTACAATTTATATAAGATACATGTGGTTATTTTTCTAGCAAATTCTAACCATTTCACATTGATGATTAACAGCAGCATGCGTCTATCTAGAAATAGATTCATAAGATTTATCCAACTAAATGAAGAAAAAAAAAAAAGAAGAAAACAGGGCTGACAGAAATATGTTCTAATATAAATATTCTATTTATTGATAGACGTTACAACACATGGAGATGCCGATTTTGATAGCATACTACGATATCTTTATGTGCTGAAAATGTCCAAACTTCAAGTGCTATTTTTTTTTGCCAATTAAAGACATTCCTAACCCAAATCACGGCTATCACTGGTATATTAACTGTTTTCTGCGGCTCTTTTTTAAAATATTTTTTAATTTGTTTAATTGGCAAAAAGTATAGCACTTGGAACTTTAACGTTTTCAGCATATCGTAGTATGCTATCGAAACCGGCATTAACCCTTCCTCCCCGATGATGTGTAGCTAGTACACATTGCATCTAATAACTATAATATCTTTTAACAAACAACAACAAAAAAATGATCAAGATACGCTGCGATTGGTGTACCAATGCACTGCCCTATGCACCATAAGTTGCGGAAAGGGAAGGATGATGAAGTTAGTCAAATCATAAGGCCTGTAAATGCTCAGACTTCGTAAGTCCCTTCTCAAGATGATTTTCGTCTCTGGCGCAATAAATTGCAATACTAAAAAAAAAAAATTTAAATAAATTTTAGTGATATAATTAAAAAGTACAAAAACATCAAAGGATTTTTTTTTTAAATCTCTAATATGTTGTAATAATTTGAATATATTTAATGATACTTATTTTTAACAATCGTCATTAATTCACGGAAGACTTGAAGTTATTAATGTTTATTCTTTCGAGTGCATGCGTTGCTTCACCCGTCAAAACGGTTCCCGACACCTGTGGCCTATTTATTAACCACGGGAATAGCGCGGCCCTACTCCAGCAGCGTGAGGATCTCTCCGGAAATAGACCGGCGTGGGAGGGAATATTTCCGCAGAAATGGCTTCACAACTAACGCCTGTGATTGATCTCAGAATAGTGTCTTGACTCAGGTAAGGAATGGGAAAATTTAAACTTTGAAAAGATTTATACATTTACTTATCAAACGCCCAGAGGGCTCCTACAATAAACGGTTTAAATGTTAACAAACTACAGCAGGGATAGAAAACATTTTAAAGAAGGAAATATTTAAGTCTAGATATTTACAGGGTTACCAATGAACAAAATTACTTAAAATTACTATTAAATGCATTTGTAGTGTCTAGAGTCGATTATTGTAATGGTATCTACGCAGGTCTACCAATGAATAAAATGACTCGCCTACAGTCTGTATTAAATGCTGCAGCGAGACTTATTTTCAGAATCTCCAAGTTCAGTCATATCACTCCACTACTTCGGGAATTACACTGGCTACGTCTTCCACATATGGTGGAATACAGACTCTGTTGGCTTATGTATAAGTCACTGCACAACTCTGCTCCAGAATATCTAAAGGAACTATGCATTCCAGATGAACTAGCTGACAGGCGTCTTACGCTTAGATCAGCTACGTCTACGGCCGGATGAATCTCACCCACATGATAAAGGTTTCAGCTCATTTACTTCACCAAAGTTAACAGATGAAAGAGTTGAGGAAATATGGATGTTTAAACATAGGCAGAATGTGTGAATGTTACACAGCGTGTAAAGTGGCCACGTAAAGCAGCCAATGACAGGTCATAAGCCCCATAAATGCTTAGACTTTCACATTCCCTCCTTAAAAATGTTTTCCCTGTCATTTGCAACAAATTTTTATTTATTAAAATTAATAATAATCATGTTTTATTTAAAAAAAATACAATATTGTTTATCTACTACATACACAATATAGGTAATAGATTTCTCTGGACTATGTCTAGTCTGCTTAACTAGGTACAACCTGTTTTAAGGCAGACATTTTTATGCAAAAAAAAAAATAACATGACTAACTACTGGTTAATTTACTATAGAGTTATACAATATTTAAATATACCATTTATTATTTTAGAATGTTTTTGAGTAAGTTTCCCGATTTTTCTCTACCTAAATCCGGTAACCATTTTTTTACAAATTTATTTAAATGAATCCGGGTCATGGTTTTGCAATGTTCGGGTAACATATTGAATATTTTGGGGCCCAGAAACCTGAAATTTCTTTGCCCGAATTCAGAGTTTGCGGTAGACCCCATGACCCATCCTCTAGTTTGACTTCTGGTAGTGTGGGAGTGTTCCTTTTGGGATTTGGTGGAATAATTTGCTTTCACAAACATAATTATTATAGATATATATAATTGCCGCATATCTAATACATCGAATTCCTTGAACAACTTGACGCTGGGGTACCTGAAGGGCTTTTTAAAAATTATTTTAATAATCGATTTTTGAGCAGATTCGAGAGGTTTTAATATTGATTTATTAGTGCCTCCCTACCATGTTTTATTTTCTAATTATTAATGGTATATTTTCTAATTTATGTTTGAAATATTATGTATTATTATCAGTATGTTTTTTAATTTTTATTTATCATTAATTTTTTGGTATTATTAATTGAATTTTTTAAGCATCATTAAATTTAAAAAAAAAACACATGTTGTAAAAAAAATTCTGCCTAAACACGGGAATTTTCTAGCTAGTCGGGACCTGAACATTTAAAACATTTTAAAACTGAAATAAATAAATAAATTGTAATTACATTCGTTTTGATAAACTCCCTAGGTAGTAAAATGAATATTTGTTTGCAAACATTTTCACATGCTAAAAGAATCCAGTTATTTAAAATGAAATTGAACGTAGTTATGCAGAAAGCAGCCAGTCCACAATTTCGGAAAAATGAGATATTGATGTTATCGGGTGCAGTAAGGTCGATTCTATGTTCTGCTAAAAACAGCCAGACCGTTTTCATATAAAAAACTGCATTAATCACCTCCGGAAAAGGGTGTCAATCACAAAAACGGCATTTCTCAATTTGCAGAAAACACCCACAAAACTAGAAAAATCTTATGGTACTTTAAGAATCTTTTAAACTGGTCAAATACACAATAAAAAAAACTTATGTATTCATTGTTTATCGTTTGTTAAAGTCAAAAACATTCAAACTATTGTACAGATTTTATAATTCACTCTTTTCACAAAATGGCCATTATCTCAGTTTCACTTTTCTATGGCTGGCTGCTTTCTGTATAACTACGTTCAATTATTCATACTTTATTTATTCCAAATATGCGCCGGCAGAGGTCCTTATAGAAGTCCAAATTAGCGATAGCACAGTGGATCAATCTCGGAGTTATATTGTGTGGGATCGAGATCAAGGTGTTTATCAAACAATCAACTGTGAACAGGCAGATGTACGAGGTATGAGACGAGCTCTCTGACTCACACATTATAATATTATAGACACAATGTCATTCATCTACACATCTTATCCGCAAAGTTCACATTACTTACAGAGTGTAAATATTTTCAGTCTAGTCTTGATATATCGTATTTATTTATTTATTTATTGTGGATAACTTATATAGCGCCATTTTCGTAATAAAATACCTCAAGGGCGCTTTACATGGTGATTCTATTGATAAGTTAATTAAATTGAAGCTTTTAAATTTGTAATTTAATTAAAATAATTTATTTTGTTGTCACGTGCTACGGATTTATTCAAATGATTTAGAGAACAAGTGGGTTTTAAGTTTTTTCCGAAACATCACTTCACTTTCACAGCCTCGCACCTCTGCTGGGAGAGCATTCCATGCCATAGGGCCTGCGACCGCAAATGCGCGCTCACCAAATTTAGTGCGCTGTTTGCGTAGAGGTATAATAACTTTTCCTCTCGCTGTAGACGTAGCTGATCTAAGCGTGAGACGCCTGTCAGCTAGTTCATCTGGAATGCATAGTTCCCTTAGATATTCCGGAGCCGAGTTGTGCAGTGACTTATACATAAGCCAACAGAGTTTGTATTCGACCCTCTGTGGAAAATGTAGCCAGTGTAGTTCCCGAAGTAGTGGAGTGATATGACTGAACTCAGAGATTCCGTATTAGATTACACTATTATTTGTACAATACGTTGAGTAGTAAGTTTGTACAATAAATAGGGTAATGAATTTGTACAGTAAATTAGACATATTTTTATTTATCTATTCATACCAAGATACACATTACAAAACAATAATAAGGCAACTCTATGAGACTAAAAAAACTGTGTTGAGTTGGAATACAACATAATGGAATGTTGAAGCATGCGTATTATTAAAGAATACGTAAAATATAAATTATCACAAAAACATGAATTTCAATAAACATCTGGACAGTAGTATATACTTAACATATTAAAACAGAGATGAAGAACATTTTAGAGAAGGTAATGTAGAAGTCTAGGCATCTACAGGGATTATGACCTGTCATTAGCTGGTTTTTTAAATATATATTTTTTAATTTGAATTTTTTTGTTTTTTTTTACAATATACATAAGAGGTAAAACAGAGTATTAAAAAATAAAGGATAATTACATAGCAATGAAATACATATTGACAGTAAAAGTAGTAAACAAAAAATCCCACAAAGGTATGGCCTGTTCGTGGGTATACAATAAATGTTTATGAATTTTTGCTCCTATAATAAATAGACAGGTATAATATTTTTGTGTAATACAAGAAAGATAAAAGAATATATTCTGTAAAAGATTATAAGGTACTTTTTTTTATAGTAATTAAAAAAGGAAATAAAAAATATAAAAAAAACATAAAAATATTCCTTATTATTAAAGGGCAACAAAATACATCATAGAAAATAGAGTTAATATCTTTAGTTTGAATCCAGGATAGTGCGTGTTTTTTAAAAAAAGGAAAATTTTGAAAGTTTGGAATCAATGAAATATTATCAGTAAAAAAATAATTTAAAATGTTTGGGCCTATAAAATATGCATGTCTCTGTGCTAGCCTCGTTTTACAATGTGGTATTTCAAACACATGATTCCTTCTTTGACTTGATCTATTTGAATTACTTGTAAATAAATTTTAGTTCTTAAATATATATTTTTATAAAAGTTTAGCTTTAGTTTAAGTGGCTACTTACATTTTTTTTTTTTGCACCACAACAGGCCAGGAGGCCTAATTACAGTGGTGAATTACATCACAGAGCACCAAGGCTTGAGAAAAATCACATTTTTAATTTTTGTGTTCTCACCAGGAATCGAACCCGGAACCTTCCCTGCGTGAGTCAAGCGTCTTGACCACTACACCACGGAGGCCGCCTTTACACTTTACACACTGTGTAACATTCACCACTCCGCATATATTTGAACATCTATATTCCTTCATCTGTTGATCTTTGTGGAGTTAATGAGCTGAAATGTTTATTTATGCGGGTGAGATTCGAGAGAGTAGTATATAAATCTATGCAATGTCTCTAAGCAGTCTCCTGCAATGGTCTCTTCCCTTAGACAAATTACAAACTTGTATACTTCTCCTGAAAATGACTTGCGTTTTAGAGAACTTAATATGTTCATCCAGGACATTGAATACTCTCGGGGCCACAAAATTTCTCTTAACGAAAGTTAAATATTAAATTTGTAAAATAATCATGTTACTAAATTTTTTATATAAATAAGGTTCTAAATTTGCACAGTAAATAAGGTACTACATTTGAACGCAGTTATGCAGAAAGCAGCCAGCCATATAAAAGAGAAATTGAGATAATATCAAGTTTGTGAAAAGAGTGAATAATCAAATCTACACAACAGTCTGAATGTTTTTGACTTTGACAAATGATAAACAATTAACACATTAGTTTTTTTTCATATTTCAAACAAGTGAGATCCTCAGTATCAATGATGGCCAAACTTGTATCAAATGAAAAATAGTATAAAAGCGAGCAACTGCATATTTAATACTTCATAAAAATAGTACTAACTCTAATGTATCTACGAATCTCTACACAACAATAAAGGTTTCAGCTCTTTAACTTCACTTAAATCAACAAATGGAAGAATTGAAGAAATACGGATGTTCAAACATAGGCAAAATGGTGAATGTTACACAGTGTGTAAAGTGGCCACTTAAACCAGCCAATGACAGGTCATAAGCCCTGTAAATGCCTAGACTTCCATATTCCCTTATTTAAGGTATTCTCCATCCCTGTTGTAATTTGTTAATCTTAATGACTCCCGGGGGGGGTGAAATACAGTCTTTTGTCTACGAACATTTGGACAAACTCAAATATTGTAATGAAACCAACTGGTCCAAGAAGAAGTTTAAAAATTGAAAAATTATTTTCAGGCGTTGCCTAGTATGTGAAATAATTCAGTCAGATGAATCTCTACACAACAATAAAGGTTTCAGCTCTTTAACTTCACTAAAATCAACAAATGGAAGAATTGAAGAAATATGGATGTTCAAACATAGGCAAAATGGTGAATGTTACACAGTGTGTAAAGTGGCCACTTAAACCAGCCAATGACAGGTCATAAGCCCTGTGAATGCCTAGACTTACATATTCCCTTATTTAAGGTATTCTCCATCCCTGTTGTATTTTGTTAATCTAATGTATGGGATTGAAGTATGGAATTGTAAAAACTATTATGAAAGTAGGTTAAATGCTGTTGAATGCGATCCCTCAGGCAAATGTGTGGTAAAACTATGTGTGATCGGTGCACAAATGTCGAGAACCGTGAACCGTGTAAGGCTGGGACATGCATTATCAACAGAATCAAGAAAGGGGCGCTACGTTGGTTTGGACATGTAGAGCAAATGGACAGCGATAGAACGGCTTAAAGGATCTACGATGAGAACGTTGATGGATGCAGAAAACGAGGAAGACCGAGAAAGACATGGCACGATCAAGTCCATCAAATACTTGAAGATGGACATGTCAAGAGCAGGAATAATAATGAGAAGATATATGCATGTAGAGGAAGCGAGGTCTGTTTGCAAAGACAAAGTGATGTGGTGTTATATCCTCTCTGCCTACCCCTACGGAGAAACAGTGTGAAGGTTTGTTTGTTTTTATTTTATTTTATTTTATTTTTGCACCACAACAGGCCAAGAGGCCCAATTACAGCGGTGAATTACATCACAGAACACACCCAGGATTGAGAAAAATCACATTTAATTTTTGTGTTCTCACCGGGAATCGAACCCGGAACCTTCCGTCTGTGAGTCAAGCGTCTGACCACTACACCAAGGAGGCCGCCATTTTGTTTATCATAAAGTGTTACAGAGTTAATGTGGATTTAATCGATAAGATTGATAAATAAATTAATGATGATTTATCATAAAGCAGTGCTTAGTAAATTTGCCACTTTATCAATTATAATATCATTAGACATTAATATGAATTAAGGATTAAGTAAGAATGAATGGTAAGGTAATATATATGAACAGCACAATTATTAACAAGATATCAATTTTCATTCTGGTAAGCAAATTGTGATTAGATTACATGCAGGTGAGGTCACCGGATAACATTGGGAAAAAAATACCATGTAGTAATATTATGTATTGACAAAGTTAGATCATTTTTGATACTGATCTATTAACGTCGGCCTCGTGGCGCAGTGGTCTGCACGTTTACCTACCGAGCAAGAGGTCTCGGGTTCGATTCAATTTTGGAACAAATTTTGCTGCCACGCATTTCATGCCCAAAACATTCGAAAAAAATTTCATGGCATGAGCCGATCGATATGCCAACATCATTAGCGACTTCTCTGATTGTGATTCGACCGTTCATCTTCTTCTTTTCCACATCCGCTCCTAAGTGGAGCATGTGGACATCACCAGTTGCCTCCAGGAGAGCCTATTGCCAGCCAGCACTCTCGCTTCTTCCCATGTCAATCCAGCGTCCCTTAATTCTGCCGAATAAAGTCCGAGGATCGTCATTGACGGCCTTCCAGGACGGCGTGATCCAGCAGGTTTAAAGAAGAGGCAACTAAGGTTTAGGTTCTCCTGAGGCATGCGCAGTACGTGTCCGAGCCAGGTCCACCGCCGCATCCTCAAGACGCTCGTTTTAGGAGGCTGCTGCGTCCATTCTCGGACTTCAATGTTAGTTATAAAACCGACCGACGATATAGTTATATCGACCGTTCATAACCACTCGTCTTATAAACGCTTATACCACTCATAAACTCTTGTTTTACTCATAGCAGACTCACCAAAGGCCTTTGTTAACATTTCACACACTTTGTTACACATTATTTAATTTTTTACACAAAATTTGTTACAAATCTTTGATCCATTTTTTTTAACAAACGAAAATCGCCGAGCTCATAAAAACACGTCTAACCTTAGCGGCTGCCACAGACAAAGTAAACACAGACAAAGCATACAGCTGAAAGTTTTAGCATACTTCAGGGGCAAAATTACAATCAGACTCTCCAAACCCGCCAAAATTTAAAAATTCTTATTTTCTGAATACACCTCGTATGTATACAGTGAAACCTCTATCTATCGTTCCTCGAATAATCGTTTTCCGGGATGTGTCATTTATTTCTTCCAGCTCCGAAATAATTTCATATAAAACATGCAAAAATTGATTGCATCGATCGTTTCTCTATCCACCATTTTACCGCATTCATCGTTTGAATTACGATGCGTATTTGACATATTTTAATATTTTGTGTATGTTCTAATGCGCAGAACGTGCAAAAGAGAAAGAGAGATATAACAACAATTAGAACAAGTTAAGGTTTCTGAAGATGATTGGTTAAGACTTGATACACAGACGAATTTCAACAATTTTGTTACATTTGATGACAATATCCCAGCGTGTGGGATAGAAACTATCGAGAGCTTGTGATGCAAGGTTGAAGCAGACAGCTGAAGAGGTCGATATTGATGAAGAGGACCTGCCGCCCGTACCTTCATTTTCAGAAGCATGCACTATCTTCGAAAGATTAAAAACATTCTACTACTCACATTCAATAACTGATGCCGAAAAAAATATTATTTGCAAAGCCGAATATATAATGTTGACTTACGGAAATAAAACAGTAAAAAATCAAACGTCTGTGAAAGATTATTTCCAATGCAATAAACTTTAATATTTATTTGTTTTTGTTCTGCTTTCTAATTTTATTTAAATACAAACTTTTATCTTTTTTAGAATTTGAACCTGCCAATGGTAATGCAGATTGCCAGGGCGGTATCTTTACCCGATCTTATCTCCTTGTGTATTGACCTCTTATTCCCGCATTCATAGTTTATTTCCATAAGTCCCTTTAAAAATGATAGATAGAGGTTTCACTGTATATATATAAATATCTCAGTAACTCCTTCAACGGAGATTTCTAAGTTTACTGTTAATATCCTCAAATGCCAATTTCATTATTCCTAAATTAAAAAATTACAGTTGCGGGGGATCATTACTCTTCTTTAGAAAAATCGATGGGCACGATCAACGAAGATGATTCATAGTTTGATAATTGGAGGTTTTTGGTTGTTACTCGCGCTAACATACAATATCTACAGATTGTTATTGTTCTATGTGTGGAGTGTTATGGTTTGACTGCACGTATCAACACGAGAGTTGAATCGCCATAAAAACATAATATTTGTCCGCCATTCTTCAACAAGAATATTGGCTTTCTTATCTTGTTTATATAATATATGTATATCTGAACCTTAAAGCTGAAAGGCTGGAAGTCACATTTTTTGCAAAATTGAGTTATGAATGTCATTTTGTTCATATATTCAGATTCTATTCATGCTAAAAACATTTGAGTCCTCCGGTATACCGTTACTGAAATAGCTTGTTCTAAAACACCAGTAGTGCAGCAATAATACTCTGCTGGTATTAGAGCAGTGGATACCGAATAAGTTCCACAATAATAAAATAAATAAAACAACTTTGTTTTTAACCAAAACATTTAAGTTTGTAAGTGAAAATTCTGGATGGAAGTTCATTGTAATTTATTTCATAAATAAAAGACGAGTGATATCCACAAATTTGGAATATCCAGTGACCGGTTTCATCGCTTTTGCGGTCACTGGATATTCCAAATTTGTGGATATCACTCGTCTTTTATTTATATAATAAATTGTTTTTAACCACTAATTTTTATTTTCCACCGACCAGTTTCAAAGCAAACAAGCTTCTTCGTCAAGGTTTACGTAACTAATGAATAACCACATAGTTAGTGCTTCAAATATTAACTTTATATAAGTTTTATATAAGGTTTACGTAACAAATGAATTAGAATTAGTGGTTAAAAACAAAGTTGTTTTATTTATTTTATTATTATGAATAACCACAAAGTTAGTGCTTCAAATATAAACTTTATATAAGTTCCACAATTTTTATAACTACCTCTGACGCAGCGCGGGATTTTGCGCAAGATTAAGTCTTATTCAACAATGTTTGATTATGTCCAAATGCTTGCAGACTGGCTGGATTTCCTCCCTAGGGAGTTGATCATATTTGAATTATATATATAAGAGCAAATGTGGATGTTTAAACATGGGCAGAATGGTGAATGTTACACAGTGTGTAAAGTGGCCACTAAAACCAGCCAATGACAGGTCATAAGCCCTGTAAATGTCTAGACTTCCATATTAACCTTCTCAAAAATGTTTTCCCTCTCTGTTTCAACAGTTCAATAAACTTAAATGTTTTTTTATTCTTATTTATTTTAATTCTTACTTTTTAATCACTAAGTTTTCTTTTAATTAAAATTTTATTTCCATTTATGAAAATACTAACTAGGAACATTTAAGTTTGTAAGTGAAAATTCTCGATGGAAGTTCATTGTAATATATTTATTATAGAAATAAAAGATGTGTGATACTTCAATCCACAAATTTGGAATATCGAGTGACCGGTTTCATTGCTTTCGCGACATCTTCGAGATTGGTATCTTTATTGAGAAGTTCAATGTATTTATACAAAACAGAGGTAAGGATAGAGAATTCAAAATTATGTGAGAGTAAATTAAAGTATTTCAGGTTAACTAATGAGTTGATATAATCATATTTTAATGAGTTTAAGTATTGTTTTTATTTATTTTTTTACTTAATATTAAAACTTATTAGAAATATCATTATGTCAACTCATTAGTTAAGATGAAACACTTTGTTAATCTTTGAGACAAAAATAATTTATATTTAAATTTATTGCAACAGAGGGAAAACATTTGGTTTAAGTGGCCACTTTACACACTGTGTACCATTCCCCATTCTGCCCATGTTTGAACATCCACATTACCTCAACCCTTCAATCTGTTGACTTTTGTGAAGTAAAGGAGCTGAAACCTTTATTATGCGGGTGAGATTCATCCGGCTGAACCAAATTACCTACTAGGCAACGCCTGAACCATGTAATACAAATGCTGATAAAAGTATTTGTAACTTCATATCATACAAGATCATACGGTGTATTCGAATGTTTGATAAAAAAATATCTGATTTTATCTTTGACTTTGATTTGTTTTTTAATTTACATAAGGTCAGTTTTGACTTAATTTTCTTCTGATAAAAGCAACTTATTAATAAAATAAATCATATGCACTTTGAGAGTAACAAAAACATCGCTATAAAATTGCTTTACTCTCAAAAAATATCAATAAACAATTATCCAACAAAATAAACTTACCAGGGGTGGTATTCTGAATCTTCTTTACCCCCTAAAGAGTGGTAAATTTTGGGATTTTTATTTTTTAATGCAACAAAATTTTGCTTCATAAAATGGCTACACTGATGATTAAACGTCAAATGGTGTATAAAACTGATGAAAAATGAAAAAAAAAAAAACAAATACAGTTTGGCCCATTCAACCTTATTAAGTGTTTTGGGTAATGCTTAAGGTCGCAATAATGGTATAAATTAAAATTTTCATCTTTAGTTTCACATGTTCGTATTCGTTTGACGTTTAATTATCAGTGTGGCCATAGAAGCAAAGTTTAGATGCGTGCAAAAAATATTCCCGAATTAACCACTCTCTGGGTGATAGAGAAGATTTAGAATACCACCACAGGACGTGAAAAAAATAAAATATTTCAGGCGTTGCCTAGTAGGTGAAATAATTCAACCGGATGAATCTCACCTCGTCTTGTCCAGGATTCTGGTTCTATTGTGCGCACAGAACTGTATTCCTCATCTGCCGTGATACGACAAGACAAAACGAACATTAATAGCCAATGAAATATTTTATTAGACACTATATAAAACAGTATCAAGTGACAAAATGTGGTTTGGATCTGTGAACCATGGGATCAGAAATACAGCTCGACTCATTGCATTATGTTTTCCTTGGAATTTTCACTCTTAAACTGTCAAGTTGATGGCAGCCTGTCTGACTCACTCATTGTATGCAGATTTGAATTTATCGATGGACAAAATAACGTATTGTTTTGGTCGTGTTGTTTGTAACCTATGGCTAAGCAAGCTCTGTAGGGAAAACTACCAGCATTTAAAAATAACTAGCGACTATTGCCGTGTGTTACATGCTACAGAATTCGGCCCTCAGTTGATTATGATCTCGGCCACCTAGAAATATTGCCCCTTCGGACCTCACAATTTATTTTTTGTTATTGGGAGTAATCTTAAACTAATAAAGAGAACATAAAATTTACAGATATGTTTGATATCTACGCAAAAAGATTGGTTGCTAAGCTATTAACCCTCCCTTCCCGGTGATGTGTAGCTAGTACACATTGCGTCTAATTATAATATCTTTATAAATATAATAAATATTGGGTTTAGATTTTGAGTATTCCTCCATTACACATTTACGTATAAACTGAAATAATTTGTTATTAAATAATAAGTACTTATTAGGCACGAAAAAAAGCATTTTATCGGAAATCGGGGATAAATTACAAATATCAGAAAAAGTATACTCTCAGTCAGTCTCGTAGTCCAGTACTTTATAGCTACTCAGTAGCTCTCGGGAAGTTGGCGTGGGTGTACGTTTCGCCCGAGTCGTTAGCAATACCCAATGGTTTTTTCATGTTTTCAGCAGTTAGATTTGAAATATTATCATATTTGAATTAAATTATGGTAAATTAAAGCCATTCCCTATAAATATTCCATTTTTCCCCTTTTAAATCTCTTATTTTTTTAATGTGTAGTGACTACACAGCACCGTAACAAACGGGTGTATTTAGGACAGTAAGAGAAAGGTTCATGTCTCTTGTCTACATATTTATTATTGAAAATATTTAAATTTTTTCGGGTTAACTAATGAGTTGATATAATGCTATTTTAATGAGTTTAAGAATTTTTTTTTTATAATGATCCTTAAGATAAAAATAACTTAATTCAATTTGCTTTCATATAATTTTGAATTCTCTATCCTTACCTCTGTTTTGTATAAATACATTGAACCCTTTAATAAAGATACCAGTCTCAAAGATGTCGCGAAAGCGATGAAACCGTTCACTGGATATTCCAAATTTGTGGATTAAAGTATCACTTGTCTTTTATTTATATAATAAATTACAATGAACTTCCATCAAGAATTTTCACTTACAAACTTAAATGTTTTAGCTTTAATAATACTTGAGGTATTGAATTAATATCGTTCTATGGGTGATTCGCATCCCCCCTTCCGTCCGGCTCGGTTAAAGCGCGTGAAAATTTTATATTTTCGAAGTACATGTATCTGCGAGCGTGCTTTCTCTGACATGAAATACATCAAATCAAATTACAAAAACAGCTTGAAGGACTCCACGCTTGAAAATATAATCACACTTACCACAGCAAAGTTGATATTGACATTCAAGAAATTGGTGCTCAACAACTACGGCCACAATGCTCCCATTGACTAACTTATAATTATTATTATGAATAACTTATGTAGCGCCATTTTTATAAATATGAGTATAATCTTTGCTTTGTGAATGTAATTATTATTCTGTTTTTATTATTCCTAGTTATGTGTTATTTTGTGTACAAATAAGATAATATTGCTATACTTGTTATTCCTTCTTTATTTTTTCTTTTTTCTCTGCTGCATTGGCATGTTTTTATACTTTTAAACTACTTTTAATTACTTATATTATATATGTTAATAAAATCAATATATTGCTGCTCTTACTATAATGTGTCATTAATTTTGAAGATGTTTTTTAAATTGGCCTAAATTTATTGTCTTATATTTCACTTAAAGATTCTTCTCATCGTTTATTTGAATCCCTTAAAATAAATATGTGTATATTTATGTTTTTCCTTTTTTAAAAAAAAATTATATTATTTTATTTTATTTTTACATCTGAGCATGTTTTTCATTCTTTATTTCCATTCTTAATTTTTAATTACTCTTACAAATTTTCTTCACTTTCAATATTATTTCCATTTGTAAATACTTACTACAAACTTTAAAATATCTTTTTTTCACTTTAATTTTAATTTTTAAACAACTTTCATTTATGTTTTTCCTTTTCCTTCTCTTTTTTATACTTTCATAATTAACCTTACATATAATTGCTTTTTAATATGGAAACTTCACTGGTCCATTAGAATTTAGTCTAGTTGTGTAAAATATTAAACTTTGTAACTGTACTGTATGTTTCCTGAATAAAAGAAAATAAAATAAAAAATAAAAAAAAACTTTCGAATTGATATTAACTGACTTTTTACTAACATACCTATTCTCTTTGGCCTCTGAAATGTTTGCTAAAGAAAAAATAGCCCACGGCCTAAAAGAAGTTGGACAGCGCTGTTCTAGACCATCATTTTATGCATCGGTTTAAAATGTTTATAAAATCGTGAAATAACAATCAAGTGGCTGGAAATGTGATAAGGTTTGCGTAAAACATTGGTGATTAAAAGTGTTGTATTTTTACGATTGTTAAGCCTTCTGTAAACACAGAATTAAACAAACTAGAACAGGAAACCAAAACCTAGATAAAGTTCTTACTCATGACTGTGTCGGAAGTATTAATAATATAAATATACACTTATAATATTTACCATGGTTTTTTTATAATATTTATTGTAATCACCTACCTACTTCGAGTGGTTTGGTAAATAGATGGCGGTAATATATCTTTGATATATACTCATATGTCCGCGAGTAACTGCAAAAGTGTAAGTCTTCGGGAGAGCAAAAAAACATTATTAAAAACCCAATTATTCAGCTACAGAACTCATATTTTGCAAAATGGGTTATTATTTACCAGTCGCGAGCGGTGAGTTTTTAAATTGGTAAGCTACGAAAATTCTGATATAATGTCCATAGCGGTAGTATGGCATATAAAAAACAAGTCTATTTTATATTTGATAAATAATTATTATATATTTGATAAATGATAAATAATAAAAGAAAATAGTTTCAGTAAAAATATTTTCTTGATTTATTGATTGATTTGGTGTTTATTTTGTGGAACTCCATATTTAAACTTATAATATTTTCTAATGTAGCACAAACATTTGATTTAAAGAACACAATTTAAAAAAACATAATTGCAAAAAAAAAATGGAACCCCCAAAGGATACGAACCCCCGCCTTCGTCATTAGAAAGCAACGACCCATCCGCGCAGCTATCGCGTGTGTTGAGTTGAGCGCCGAAAAAGTCATTAATAAACCTGGATAATTTATTAGCGTACCGGTGCATCTTTGGTTAAGTCAGACTATTATAACTTTTCTTGAAATAAAACACTATTTCTTAATAAATGAGATAAAAACTAAATAATTTAAAAGTATTCCTTACCGAGTACGATAGTTCACCAAACAAAACATAAATTACGTTTTAAGAATCATTGTTTCATCGACTTTTATATCACATTATTATTCACAAAACGACATAGGTTATAGATTTTATAATTCTTCATAATACATTTATTCGTAACACTATACACTAGTAACGTTTTTATCATAACTCTAACTGAATTTTTTAAGTTTAAATGGATACTGAAGAATAACCTACAATATTTAACTGTCATCATATGCACAAAAACGAATTACAATTCAAAAACAATTAGCGAATCTTTGCTTTTTAAAACCCACTAAAGGATTTATACTATATAATGGATTAAAATATCAATTTGTTTCGATTAAAATATCAAAATATTAATTTATTTTAAAGCAAATTTACTTTCAAACCACCGAAACATAAGTATGATTAATTACTTACTTATTATTGTAACTTCCGTGTTAAGACATACAAAATATATTCGTTATCTCTTTCTCACACATAACGAGTGCGTATATTGTCACCTCCCTTAGACTGTCGTAAGTCAAATTGATGTATTTTAAAGAATACTAGCCCTTATGACAAAGTATTGAAAGACTAAATTGCAATTATGAAAGCTGCAAGATTTTACTGTAATTGCAAGTGTAATTTTTCGAACAAGATTGTTAAATTTTAGGTTTAAAGACATATTTGAGTTAGTGTATTTAAGTCAGCCGAGTAATCTTGTGTAATCCAGTAGTAATAATTTTGGCCAATAGAGGCGCAACTGGTCGCTGTATAGAATAAAGGAATATGATGTAAATTTACTTACCCAAGAAAAGTAATATATTTTTTTGGTGATGTGTTTTTTCCTTCAACATAAAACATTACTTTTGATGTCAAAAAAATATGGTAAGCTGCATGTATCGATTATAAGGAGCATTCGCCCCTGTTATTTACAGATGATTTCATCTGCGTAACCACATTTATACAAATAAGATAAATATTCCAGATATAGAACCTGTTCCGGATGCGTATTGTAAATTGATAAAATATGTAACTGTATAAAATATAATAAAATAAACTAGCTAGAATCCCCGGTATATGTAGGACTGAGCGCTAGACTCCCAATAAAGATAAATTATTCACTTTCGAGCCTGGCCTCAGTAATACCAGGGCAAAATATAGCCGTAGAATATTTAAATATAAATTTGTAATCATCATGTTGCGCGCGTCGCGGCTGCCGACGAAATAGCCCATACAGGCGCTAGGCGCCCGTATTTACGCCACCTGCGGCCGGCGACATATAGCGAGTGGTGGGGGTGAGCTACCCCCACCACTCCAAGGAAGCCGGAGCGGGTGGGACGGCTGACTCACGAAGCCCGACGCGCATCGCTTTATAAGGCGTGTATTTCGCCATAATAAACCAGTTGAGTTCCTAACTCTGAACACTTCAGACACGTTTTATTGAGTTCTCCACTTGGACTGGGTGGAAAGTCCTTTTCAGGGCTATTGAGGTTAACTTGCGGTCGGCGCAGTTGTGCCCCTAACTTCTGATTTTGTCTTTGACTCTGTCTGAGAGGGTGGCTTCTCGTTTATGCCGGGAAGCCTGACTGCGGCAGAACCAGCGCACATGTGGTAACGCGTACGTTACAGAACCATTAAAGATGGGACAGAACTGAGTTTACATATACTACCAGAATTAACTTTATACTATTTTTAACACTCGATGAATAAAAGAAAGGGGTCTACTTATATTACTGAGACCATCTTGCACTATTTGTGCCACTGAAAATATAAGAAAAATGGGCATACTTATTTTATTAAAACCAAAGTTTAATAGGCACAATATTGTTTCTTGGTAACAAAGGTCTACGATGTATGCAAGGGAAGCGATTTGCTGATGAATGTCGATAAATCAAATGTGATGGTTTTTGAAAGAAATGAAAGTATGACTAAATGTGAAATCACTGTGAATGGGGTTATACTAAAACAAGTAGAGGAATTTGTGTATCTGGGAAGTATGTTTACTAGGGATGGAATGACTGAGAAATATATTGAAAGGAGGGTGAGTGCCGGGAAAAGGGTGAATGGTGCACATAAATCAACCTTGCAAGAGGCAAAATTAGCAGTTTACAATGGAGTCCTGGTCTCAACCCTGATGAATAGACTTGAAAAAACAGGGATGAAAGTAGGCTAAATTTTGTCGAAATGCGATCTCTCAGGCGAATGTGTGGTAAAACTATGTATGGTCGGGATATAATCGGGTTGTGGTCCCGTGGCTAGTGTCTCGGACTCACAGATCAAAGGTCCGTGGTTCGAATCCCACTCTACCCCAACTTGATTCCCATTTTTTAATAGTGAGTTATTTACAACTCGTTGAAAATGGCCCTCAAAATTAAATATTTGCGTAAATTATAAGAACCCAAATATTTATTTTTTAGATGCACAAATGTCGAGATCCGCACATTATGTAAGGCTGAGATAAGCATTATCGACAAAATCAAGAAAGGAGCTCTGCGTTGGTTTGGTAGAGTGAACGGGCAGCGAAAGAACGGCTCAAAGGATCTACGATGCGAATGTTGATGGATGCAGAAAACGGGAAGACCGAGAAAGACATGGCATGACCAAATCCAACAAATACTTGAAGATGGACATACACAAGGAACATTTTCTCATATGGAAAGAAAAGGGAAAAAAGAAAAGGTCGCTTGGTAACTTTTTCCTTTCCAGCGTCGATATAAACCATATAAAGAACAAAAATGCAAATATACCGTTAAATCCACCCATCAAAAATAGTATATATAAAAATTTTAATTAAGTGTGGAACGTGTTTGAGGAAAAAAAGGTCTTCAAAATTATACAATAACACAGTAATGATAAATTGAACAGCAGAATTAACCTCGATTTATTTATTCCATAAATCGATTTCTCGTCTTTGGTGGATTGTAAACAAATATTTAAGGCCCTAGGGGATTAATACATTCAGTATTTTATTACAAAACTTTTTACTGATGTAATAACTTATATTTACATACAAGTTTATAATTTTAAAAATACTCGATACACTTCCACTTATTTGTTTGACCAATTAGCGCTTTCACCCTCTAATGGGCACCTTCAGACTGGTGAATATTATACAGTGTAAGGATAATTTATATAAAACTCAATATTATCTTAAGTGTAGTTACATTTAAAAAATAAGTTGAAAGAGATACAATACGCAATATTTCAATGGAACAGAGTGGGACAAATGATTGAAATATGCGTTGTACTGTAAGAGAGGATTCTATTAAATGAAAAAAAAAATTGTTTTATTACAATGTACAGGGTCCAGCTATGGGGACTAATAAGGGCGAGTTTTTTTAATTCTATTGCTGTTATTTTTCATTCTATTTATTTCTAAAATTTCTAATCTATCTAACTTTTGACTTTTATGCGCTACATGTAAAAATTTAATGTTTTTCAATTCATCAAAATTATGTTTTAACTCATTTAAATAGTTTGATATATTGTTCTTTAATCTATGTGAAGCTAAATGTTCTTTCAGTATATAGTTACTTGCTCTCCCGCTATGTCCTATATATGAACCAGGACAAGTACATGTTAATTCATATATTACAAAACTTTGTGTTTGTAAAAAAGTTGTAAAAATTTACGGTAATATTTTTTTCTATATTAACACGCTTTACGGGGGCTTCGCTACAGTGTAACAGGTAAACGCAGCAGGCGAAAATTAGCAAAAAAACTACTTTGAAAAAAATCGCTTTATCTCCTAAAAATTTTTTAATGAAATTTTAAATACACACTTCATCATACACTGCTTAGCATAATCGAATACGGGAAAGCAGAAGTAAAATATTTTTATATATGTCATAAATAAATATTTGGGTATTGGTCTATGTTCGCATTTGGAGAATGACTAACAACAATCCATATTATAAAAAATATAATCAAAAAATGTCGCCTCTCTGCTCACCTATCATATAAAAATAATGTGTGAAAAGAAGACGGATATAATGCATTAACTCATTGAAAAAACAAATCATCTTAGGCACAATCTCTCACATTTCTCATAAGAGGTGTGCAAGAATGTGTGTATGTAAATGAAATGGCTGCTTATCATACAATTTTTTATAGATGTGTGTATAATTTGGATCATCTTAAAGCATTGACGTAAAAAATACTCGGGATGAAATAATCAAGTATATCTACCTTTCCTGCCTTTAAAATTGAACCGGCGTTGAACTACCTTTCCAGCATAAAATATGTTAAGTACTAATGTATTCTTCATCATATTTTAAGCGGTTTAGTATTTATTTTTATAATGTGGCAACTCTTTGCGCATTTTTTTCTGCTTCCAGTAAAAAAATAATAATATTCCTTTTTTAAATTAAATTATATTTTGCATTCATCTGACAAAAGTTAACCGAAAATTATTTTTTATTTAACTTCAAAAGTAGGCAGATAGTGATAAAGTTAAGCATTGATAAGACTTATCAGTTTTAAAATTAATTTTCTAATCCGTAGAGTAAAAACTATAGTTCAAATAAACGTATAATAATTATTGTGTTTGAAGTTTGAAAGATCGGACAGGTAGCAGTGGGGGGATTGAAAGTTAAGTGTCAAAAAATGCAACATAATCCAAAATAATAATCATTTTTATTTTAGAGAGCGCAATTAATTTGTGTAGAAACTGTATAAATGCGATGCAATAGTTTTTTTATTCAAACTATTTGAGCAATTTAAAAATAACTGTCAATTGGAGAAAAGTTGACATAAAAAGACGATGACTAATAGCCTGGGAATGTAAATAAAGCTTACCTTGTTGTGGGGTAGGACGATGAAGGCTCCTCCGCCAGCGGACTCTACAATGATGGCCAGGAACTTGGGGTTGACGGCGCAGAAGGTAGAATCCCAGGAACTTTTAGAAACCCTAATGTTATCATAACACTGCTCCCGCTTGAGCGCTTGTCCATAGACGTGGCGGAATTTAGAACTACGTACTACACGAAAAGACATCTAAAAGGGAAAATTAAACAATATAAACCATGAATAAGAACACTTTTCGAAACACGGCACCGATTAATTTTACACACAGCCCCAACGTAGATAAATTTGGAATTTTGTATCCTAACCTCAAAACGTAACGTTTCCTGACCCAAATACACCCGAATGACAGTTTAACCGACAACAACTACAGAATTAAATACTTACATTTATCTATATTTTATTAAATCACTTTGTTTCATTTATAACTTAATTATCACAGATTCGAAAACCGACGGCACACTTCGGCCGGATTTATAAGAAAATAGTCACTGTTAATGGAGAAACAAACGGGCTGGACCGAAAAACCCACCAACGCCATATTTGGTAATGCGCGCAGCGAGATTCCTGCACCTGCACGCACTTCACGTCGTATATTACCGACATCTGTTTAATATTTCATAAACTATTTTATTTTTCGAATCGTGGTTCAAATACAAGATGAATTTAATTTCATATTTCAACTTTCGTTCTATTTTAGGCGCGCTCATGTCTATAATCTTTCATCGTTTGCTCTACAAAAATAAACAAATTGTACGAAAAATATTTCATCTATTTATTATTTCAAATATCCCCGGAATTTAGTTTTCATGAGAGGCAAACATTTTACAACCAAATTCAGAATTATTTATATAAAACTCATCAATATTTTGAGTAGGTACATAATATGTACAAATCATTATAGAAATGTCTAAATTTCAAATCTTTTGAGCATTGAATATACACGGCCGATGCTCTTGAAATTTTATCTAGATAAGCATGTAATGACAAAACAAATTGCTTTACTTAAGTTTAAGGTTCGATACTGCACAGAATCACTTTAAAACTGACGATAAGTTTTTCACAATAAAAATAATAGTCCCATAGATTAAGCCTAATCTTGTTTGATACTGTCTTGAAGTGTCCCTTTATCATTTTTATATGAATGCTTAAAGGCAATCCCTCCATGCTAGTTGTTCTGGACGCGAAAACATGGTAAAATTAGTTAGGAACCCTGGTATCTGTTAGCTGAGTGCAGACCCTCAATTAAGACGAAGGTTCACTTTCGGGTCTGGCCTTTGCAATACCAAGGAAATTATAGCCTAGAAAATGTGTTTAATAATAAAGGTTGATTATTATTTGCCATGTATAAGCCTAAAAAGGGTCGCTATGAAAATTAACAAATGTGCAATCGAAATAACCCATACGGGTGGAGTGCGCCGGTATTTACGAGACCCGCGGCTGGCGTGGTACCTAGAGTGGGGGGGTTGTATGACCCCCTTCGTACCCCGTAATTTAAAAATAAGTGGAGCTCTGGTCTCTAAACAGTGCACACTGTGTTTTATTCTGTTTCTCCGCACTGTGTGCGTTCCCGCTCTCCTGTCTTCACTCCGCTCTGCCAGCTGACTACCTTCGCCTCTGTACTGCTTGGACTGGGTGGAAAGTCCTTTTCAGGGCTTTTGAGGTTGACTTAAAGTCAGTGCAGTCGTGCCCCTACCTTCCGGCTTTGCCTTTGGGCCCTGCCAGTTTGCCCCCCTTTTGGTCTCCCGTTTACGCTGGGAAGCCTGACTGTGGCAAATTCAGGTGATGAACCAACAAAAACACATGGCAACGCGTATGTTACACTAGTGAAACTCATATTGTAAAACTTTATAATTAGTAAAAGTCTGCTTTTGAAATGACTAGACTTAATATAATGGTTTATCTGACCATGCCAAGTCTTAGTTCACTGTCCTCGTTCTACGTTACCATCATTCCATGTCCGCTTCCTAGTTGGAGCATATGATATCCACAAAGAGCCTTCAGGACTCTGGCTCCCAGCTGATGTATATTCTCTCAAGTCAGGCTTACATACCTTACCTTTGTCTAGAACTAGAGAACTCGGTGCCTTGTAAAGTAGGCGAGCGTGGTTAAGGCTCTCGGGAGCCATTTTTCCAGCCAGCCACAGCCTTCCTTTCTCTTTCTCTTCCTAGAAAATAATTTTTGAGGGGCGCAAATTTAAATCTAGCCAGGGGCGGTCATGACCCTAGCTACGACGCTGTCCATGAGTGAATCCTACGAGAAAAAAGTATCTGCCAACTTGTTTATGTAATATGTGAATATAAATAAATAGAATAAAAACAAATTTAATGTTAAATGATCAACATTTATTAAAATACAAAGTTGAAACACACTGTACAAAAATTGTATCACAATTTTCCATCAATCCACATGGTGCTTAAATATTAATGAAACAAAAAAACAAAAATTAATATTTAATGAAATATTTGGTTCAATAAGTTCACAAATAGTGTACCCTGTTGACAAATCCACTTATCGTGGACATTTATATTACGTTTTCATCTAAAAGGCTACTGAATACAAAAATAATTTCAACAATAATTGAGCTTAGGTACTTACAAAAGAGCCAATTTAATAATTTTATCATAGAATCAAAATATTGTTAAGTCGGTGGATTATTTTACTGAAGAAAAATTGCAAAATATGGCGCCCAAAAAATCGATGGACATACTGTGCTCTCTCGCTGTAATAACATGAAAATTATAATACTGAAAATGATATTCAATTTGACTAACTCCAATTCGAGTAATCAAATATTTAATTAATATATCTACATACATATTTATTTTGCATAAAATCACTAAAATAATATTATCTTAATGAATCACGACTTGCAAAAAAATGTGTTTTATATGCTGATTTTATGTTTTTATAAGATAGCATATTTTATGTACAAAATACATTATGTTTCGCTGGTTAGTACAGACATCATGAGCTTTTTAATGTTGATTTTAAATTTGTATCCAATATAATGTTTTAATTAGTCAGGAAAGTTGTTGTACCTAGTGTTTTCAGTCCATCCCAAAGTATTTATAACTGTTCTGCATTTCTTTCTTATTTTTTTACCGTGGCAGAATAGTTGACAGATGTTATTTGTGTACGTCAGCATTATTGGTAAAAATAAATTTTATTTTAGTGATTTTACACATAATAAATACGTAGTGAAAAATCAGTGCTTCAAATATTAATTTTAATAAATAGTTTAAATGTACAGCATAGAATTGTAGTTTTTAAATTCACTGTAAAAAAATATTTCTTTATTAAATAGTCACAGATAGTAAATATTATACTTAGACCAAACAAATCAACTCGTTAGATACAAGAAAAGGACAGCATTTGAAATATATAATGTGTATAAGTAAGAATTGAGCCAGTAAGAGACATGAAAATTTTCACTATTGCTACCATAAAAATATTCAAGACACGGTACTATAATTAACATAATAATAATTTTTTTAGGTCATTTTTTATTTCAAAAATATTAGTAGATTAGTGTGTCAGTGTAGCTGCACAAGATAAAATAACTTTGTATACATATAAGATGCGAAAATACTTGAATGTCACACAGTACGTAAAAGTTTTACATAAACATAAATACAATAATTAAATTAATACACTTTATCCATTACAATGACAAAGTTCAGTGCTATGGGAAATTGTATATGAAAAAAAATTCCTTACACGCAGAAAAAAATAGACCATTAAATTGTAAGAGGAAGTTTCTCAAAAATGTATGAAAAAATTATTTTAGAAAAAATTATTTTAGTAAAAATGAACTATTTTTGATCCTTAAAAAAATTACCAATTAATTATAGCATTGTAACAGATTTCCGGATTCGTAGGGGGTTCTTCTTTTAAATGCCAGGAAAACTCACCGACTTGACCTCGTGACGTCGCGGGCAGTGTAATTTTAAAATTTCAAAACCTAAAAATAATCATATGGACAATAATATGCATAAAAATTGGTTTGATCGTCCATTAACAATTTATTTTTTAAATCACGGAACTTTCCCACTGTACTCCGAGTTTTACAATATCTTTTGCACATTTACAATAAGTACGGTTAAAAAAGATGGCTGGAAAAAATTAAGAATAGTTTTTTAATTAAACTATAATTTTATAATTATGAAGTCCTATAATTTCAAATGCTAGTAGTGAAAATCAACTCCTAAAAAAGTGGAAATAGTCACATCTGGTAAAAGACTTTTTCATATCGCACATCAGATAAAATAATCATAACTCAAAAAATCTGAATTTTCAGGAGAGCCTAAAAACTAAAAAAATGTGTTGCCACAAACCCTGTTTATAATTGTTTAAAATTCACCTTTTAAAACAACGCTAATGTGCCATATCGTCATCCTAACTTGTAAAACTTGTAAGTCTGCAAATGGTCAAAAATCGTTAGGACTTCAAATAATTTATGTGCGTGTAAAATTTGTATATTCGTACAGAGTTGCATTATTTCATAAAAAAATTTATTATAAAAAACTGCTATCTTGCGAGTGTCGATTTTCTTTCAAGATTAATAGGTTTGGATTATTTGGCCAGTGGAGGAATGGTGTCGGTGCTGGTTCTCCCGATCGGACTTGTTTCTTCCGGTTTACTAACAAGCTAATGAACTAACACACCCTATCGCAGTCAGAATTGGAAAAATTAGATTGAGAGTGACTGACAAATTGACTATATATACATAGGATGCTCTGACGGCGATAGGGGCATTGAAAGCAGTAAATGTAAATACAAATAAAAAAAAAACAAGAAATAAAAAAAAGTTATTTACCATTCAATTAAGCTAAAAAAAAACATTGTTTTTGCAATGTGCGGATCTGAAAACAGGCCACGAGACATTTAAACAGATCCGGGTAAATGGTCGGAGCTTTCAATGGCGAGTGACGCGATCAATGTTTATTTTTAGGATATGAAAAATTTGATAATAATTTATTCTGCATACTTAACTAAAAATCTTTTTTTTTTATATGACTTTTTTATCAGAAGTGCGATATGTCGACCACTTTACTAAATATCAAACTGATTTCCAAACTAAAATTAAGGTTTATTACAAAATTTAACAAACCAATCTTTAATAACAGAGAATATAACATCGATGTCGAGGCTTATAAACTGGCAATAACTGGTTCAAGTGGACACTTTACATGCTGCGTAGTACTCGCGGTGTAGGCAGAATGTGAAATATTGCAGTGAGTAAACTGGCCACAAAAACAGGCCAATAACAAGTCATAAGCCCTGTAAATGTCTCTCTATCTCTGTAGTAATAAATCCAGTATTCGCTTACAAACATTTGGAGATATACAAAATATTGTAAATCCATAAAATGTAACAAATATTTTATAGACCATGCTAAATTATGTGACCGGCCAGTTTTTATACAGGGAGCGTAACACAGAGAACGACCCCACCAAATCAAAGATGTGAACTACACATTGTGGGGCCAGTCGGAGAGCCACCGAGGGCTGTGCAGGGCGGAGGAGATGCGGGTTCT
Organism: Micrasema longulum; assembly: GCF_059751315.1. Lineage (NCBI taxonomy): Eukaryota > Metazoa > Arthropoda > Insecta > Trichoptera > Brachycentridae > Micrasema > Micrasema longulum. Next base: position 128,361 of record NW_028279078.1, read on the forward strand.
TGCTGCAAACCGATCCCGGGGATTGGAACTAGAAAAATAAAATATATAACTTAGTGTTGGCAACAATGTTACTGTTTACCATATTACGAGCAATATATTTTATTTTTTATTTTTATTGTTATGTTTCAAGGTACGTATTCTGATGGGACAATAAAATTTATCTTTAATTTTATCTACAAAGTAAAATTAAGTTTTCTGTATGAAAAATATAACAACAACAACGACAACAACAAACCATCACGCCGTTTCTCCGTAGGGGTAGGCAAAGAGGATAGAACGCCATAACACTCTATCTTGGCATACAGACCTTGCTTCCTCTACATTCGTACATCTTCTCATGCACGCACGCCGATTATTCCTACTTTTGACATGTGACAATAATGCATATCTCAGCCTTACACACTTCACGGATCTCATAAATAAGTGAAATAAATGCAATAAATAAGTGGTTAAAAATAAAGCTGTTGTATATTTATTTTACTATAATGAATAACCGCAAAGTTAGTGCTTCAAACATAAAATGTATCTTTCTACCTATTTACCATTTATTTAGATCTAGGCTCTCTGTATGGTGAGTTTAGGTTCGTCCTCGTAGAACAAATCTACTTTGGAAGGGTACACGACCCTCACGTTTCCTTCCAAGTCCACGATCTTCAGCTGCTGTATCTCCAGGCGGTGGAAGGGACTGGCCTTGTCCCCCTCGGTCGGCGGGCCGCCGGCGGGACCACCCACGCCCGTCTTCAGCACCTCGAGGAGGAATGCGTCCATCACCTTGCGGCAGACGCCCTGACTCTGGGCCGAGGTCACTTCCACCATCATGGACTTAGATTCGTGGGACATCTAAAAAAATTATATAATTATTTTGCTAAACCTTTTAACTCTATTTATTTTACACTCAGTATTTTATTTTATTTTATTTTATTAACACATGGCAAAATCGTATTTTACTAAACTTATAATATTAACATATTTGGTTTAATTATTTAAAAAAAAACAAACATTATTTTATAATCGAGATTTAGAAACAAAAATTAAACCTAAAAATGATAAAACACATTCAGTAGAAGTTTAAAACAATTAAAAATAAATGTAAAAATTAAATTAAATATTAAAATATTTCAAAGAGTAAATATGACAGGAAAATCATAAAGCACTGTTTCATATAATTTATTTACCTTGGTAATGTCACTGTTGGTGATTGGTGGAAAGCTGATGACATTTCCCTTGCTGTCTTCCAAGCACGCATACAGCTTCTTTCCTTCTAGAAGATACAGGAATCTGAAATATTATTCAATATCAGTTCAGTGCCGACAATCAGTGTTTACAAAGACAATATGTTCCATTTACAAAACAGTGAAAAAGGGTAAAATGAAGTAAAATGAGGTTTATTGCATTTATGCTAAATTAAATTATAAGCAAACAACGTTATGATTATGTCCAAATGTTAGCAGACAGACTGGATTTCCTCCCTAGGGAGTTATTTAGATCTAAATTCGTTGCAACGGAGAGGGAAAACATTTTTAAGAAGGGAAAATGGAAGTCTAGCTTATGGGCTGTCATTGGCTGGTTTAAGTGGCCACTTCACACATTGTGTAACATTCACCATTCTGCCCATGTTTAAACTTCCGCATTTCCTCAACTCAAGAGACTACACATACGAAGATTTATAAAATATATATTTTAATTTTTTTGTTTTTTTTTACAGTATACATAAGAGGTAAAACAGAGTAATTAAAAATAAAGGATAATTACAGAGAAATGAAATATATATTAACAGTAAAAATAGTCAATAAAAAATCCCATAAAAGGCATGGACTGTTCGTTGGTATACAAGAAATGTTTATGAATTTTTGCTCCTATAATAAATAGACAGTTTTAATATTTTTGTGTAACATAAGAGAAAATAAAATATTCTGTAAAAGATTATATGGTATTTTTTTATAGTAATTAAAAAAGGAAATAAAAATATTTTTTAAAAACATAAAAATATTCCTTATTATTAAAGGGCAACAAAATATATCATAGAAAAAAAGAGTTCATATCTTTAGTTTGTATCCAGGATAGTGCGTGTTCCTCTGAACTCAACTTATCGCAATAGAGCCATTGTTTCATTTTTATCTGTTGACTTTTGTGAAGTAAAATAGTTGAAACCTTTATCATGCGGGTGAGCTAAATGCATTTTGGTAATTTGAAATTTTTTGTAAATCTGAAAGATTTAGCTAGTCTTGAATTTTGTATTTTTAGCGCTGTCTTTGATCAACTGAATACATAACAGCATTACGTGGTGGGAAAACAATACACTCTTATAATTGCATTGCTATTCCAATAGTGGCGTTTCTCGATCCTTTGTTACATGCAGATAAGGTGATCAGTCTCAGGCTAAAGGTGACCAGTCCAGGGAAAAGGAAATACTCCAGTGAAAAACCATATTTTAAACAAATAATTAATGTCGACCTAACCAGGATTCGAACCCAATGTCTCAAGCATGATAGGCAAATTGCGCCAACCACTAAACAATGAGCGGTTATCTCCGCTCAATTCGCATCGTAGATCCTTTGAGCTGTTCTTTCGCTTTCCATTCGCTCTGCATGCCCACACTAACGCAGCACTCCTTTCTTGATTGTGTCGATAATGCAAGTCTCAACCTTACATAGTTCACGGATCTCGACATTTGTGCACCTATCATACATCGTTTTACCACACACTCGCCTGAGGGATCGCATTTTGACAACATTTAACCTACTTTCATAATTATTTTTCCAATTCCATACTTCGCTGCCATTCATTAGAGTTGGCACTAGAACTCCATTGTGAACTGCTGAACTCCATTGTGAAAAAAAACTATTGAGTGGAAAATATTTGTTTCGTATTCTGATTATACACTAACAATTCTTTTTTTATATAAGTTGGGAGCGAAGTATGGAAAAACAGGGATGAAAGTAGGCTGAATGGTGTCAAAATGGCGATCGGTCTCGCAAAAATCTCAACGGAGCATTACCAATCGCGGATCGGCGGTTGGAAAACGCTGATTTAGAGAACAGGTGAACAAATGACTCGCCTACAGTCTGTATTAAATGCTGCAGCGAGACTTATTTTCGGAATCTCTAAGTTCAGTCATATCACTCCACTTCTTCGGAAATTACACTGGCTACGTTTTCCACAGAGGGTGGAATACAAACTCCGTTGGCTTATGTATAAATCACTGCACAAATCTGCTCCGGAATATCTAAGGGAACTGTGCATTCTAGAAGAACTAGCTGACAGGCGTCTTACGCTTAGATCAGCTACGTCTACGGTGAGAGGAAAAGTTATTATACCTCTACGCAAACAGCGCACTAACTTCAATGAACGCGCATTTGCGGTCGCAGGCCCTATGGCATGGAATGCTCTCCTAGCAGAGTTGCGAGGCTGTGAGAGTGAAGTGATGTTTCGGAAAAAACTTAAAACCTACTTGTTCTCTAAATCATTTGAATAAATTCGTAGCATGTGATGACAAAATAAATTATTTTAATTAAATTACGAATTTAAGAGCTTCAATTAAATTTATTTGTCTATAGAATCACTATGTAAAGCGCCGTTGATTACAAAAATGGCGCTATTTAAGTTATCCATAATAATAATATTAATAACAGGTGGGTTTTAAGTTTCTTTTGAAACATAACTTCACTCTCACAATTTCACGCCTTTGCTGGAAGAGCATAACATGCCATAGGTCCCATCCCAATGCACATTTACAGAATTAATTACGCTGGTTACATACAGTATGCACTATCGGGTGTGGAAAGAAATGATGATGAATGAACTGTGGAATCGTGTAACTGTCTTTATAATTGCATAATAAATGTATTAACAATTTTTCTGTAACAAGCTCCGTGATAACTTAAATAAATTTTTAAAATCTGTATCAATTTTGATAAAAATAAATTTAGGCTAACTTGTGTATTCCAGAGTAGACATTTCTCTTCTTCTCCTTGCGAAGATTCTCCGCCTCCTGCTGTAGCTGGTTGAATAGCTGTTGGCCAGTGTACGTCTTGTTCCTCATGAGAGGGTGGATCACAATCTTGGAGGGCGGGCGAGCAGTATACAGCAAATCTCCTACAATCCATATTGTACAATATATTTATTTCAAAATAATTAAACATGCAAGTCGGAGGGTCCTGTTGGAATTAACTAATAAGCATTCAAAAATATTTATAAAATCATAATATACATAAATAAATCATACACTTAACATATCAATATTTAGAACATTTCTTGTTCTTTTCACTCATATTGTCAAGATCAAAAACATCAAAATTTTAAAAATCAGTATTCTGTACATTAAAAATGTTTTTGTGTAAGTTTTGTGAAAGCGGCATCACTAAATAATCGACCTATTCATGATTCGATTAAATGAAAATACCTACATATTTATAAACCAGTGTTTTTAATCCATAACTTAATACTCGTACATATTATTATATTTTTACTATTAAGAATCGCAGCGAAATTCAGACGAACGCAGAAGCATCCTGTGTATATTGTATATCATTAGCAACTCATAAAGCAATAGTTGTCTATGTCACGCACATAAGCGCATCTGAGCGCGAGAGAGACAGAGGTTATTTTCATAATGCATATGTCGTGCGATGTCATACCATGGGCTTATTCACGGATACTACACAATGCGTATGTGTAAGTATAGCGCACGCGCCAGCTTATAAAAATCCACCAGTACCTAGACATTAGACACATTAAATTTTCGTGTTCTCACCGGGAATCGGCCAGGAATCTTCCATGCGTGAGTCAAGCTTCTTGAACACTACACCACGGAGGCTGCCATAACCACTAGTGTTCATCATTCCCTTTCCGCACCTAATGGTGCATAGGGCACTGCATTGGTACACCAATCGCTGCATATTTGAATCATTTTAGTCAAATGAGGGTAAGATGATCAGTCTTACGCTTCAGGTGCCAGTCCAGGGACTATGAAATATTCTAGTGTGAAAACACCCTTTTAAATAAATATTTCATATCAACCATGTCGGGAACCAAACCCGAGACCTCTCGCATGGTAGGAGTGTTAGTGTTTAAAGTGGCTAGTGTTAATAAAGCATAAATGAATAAATGAAATGTATACACACCAGGTGGGAGTTTCCCCATATCGTGTGTTGCGATGGTGGCTGCATTTCTTTTCTCGCATATAGTATCGTGCAATTTTGTCTGCATTTGTATGAACTTCTTGAAGCTGTCTTCTGTGAAGTTGAGCCCGTGGACGATGCAACAAACTACGTGCGGCCGCACCGACTTGACCTCGTCCGTGATCTTCACGTTGGGAGTGTCATCCCCGAAGTGCAAGACGTGCATCAAGTGGGTCAGCTCTTCGGCGATATCTTCCTTGGTTTCTTTAGCGTCGGTGGAGGTCTCCTGCTTCTTGTTCTGGCCCTTCTTGCTCTTCTTGCCGCCCTTCCCGCCGGCCGCGTCGACGCTGCCCGCCTTGGCGCAGTTCTGGCGGACGTAGTCCACTATTTGCTTCGTTCGGCATTGGTCCACGAGTTTCAGCAGACGATTGTCCAATAGAGCGTTCCCCTTGAGGTTTATATCTGGAAAAAAAGATAGTGGAAGTGTAACTGTGTTGTCAACTATCAAACATCTAAATTTAGTAAATGAGGCCTAGAATTTCAACCGTCCATGCGTTCAGTAGCTGCAAGACTTGATGTAATCTAACTTCTATTTTTATAAATTTGTGTTTATTTCGTTTCTTAAAATATCACTTAAACTCGAAACTTCATTGTCAAATAAAATAAAAAATTCAAAAATGTAAATAGGAGCTAGATTTCTTACTGTCCATGCGCTCTGTAGCTGCAAGACGTGCTGTAATCTAGCTCCTATATATCATAATTAGAGACGAGGAACTAGAATCCCAACCGTCCAAGCGCTCTGTAGCTGCAAGACGTGCTGGTTTTCACAAAAATGGCGCTATATAAATTATCCAAACATATATTTATATATATATAACTGTGGACTGTACAATGAAGAGCGTTGAGAATTTTTAACACGTACCCTTGAGTTTCGGGATGTCTGAAACTTCCTGAGGAACTATCTTGACTTCATTGTAGCTGACATCGAAGTTCTTCAGCACCGGCAGCTGGTTAATGGTCCCGGGAATTTCTACTATCTTATTATTGTTCAATTTCAAGTCGCTTAAATGCACATTCTCGGCGTAACACACGTCGGGAAACGTGGACAGTAAATTATTCGATAAATCTAGTGAAATTAGGTTAGGTAGCGCGTTGATCTGCGGAAATTCTTCTAGTTTATTAGAACTTATATTAATGCTAGTCAGCTGCGGTAAAGTATTCACTTGCGGAGGAATAGAAACCAGACGATTTCTGGAGAAATCCAAAACCTTCAACTTCTTCAGTGTACATATTTTATCATTAAACAGTTCTATTTCATTCCCAAATAAGAGCAAAGATTGCAAATTGACAAGTCGGCTGATGTCATCCGGGATAATATTAAAACATGTGTCACTAATATTCAACAGGTTCAACCCTTTTAACGAAAATATGGTATTGTCCAAACCGCGTTCGGATATTTTTTCAGATATGAGAGGGCCGGATAATTTAATTTCATGGCGATTTTCTGATTTTGCGGCGGTAACTTCGGGCCACGCTACCGACATTTTCACTGTTTTTGTAAATTTTTAATATCTTCTTCTTCTAAAAATCTGACAGATGCTTTTTGGATGACAATGGGTAGGGTAGCCGTAGACAAATATATGTTTTTTTTAAATAAGCCCAGTACGTACCTGGCACATTTTTTAAATTAGTTTTATGCACCCTAAAATACTTTGTTACCCTATACTCTTAAAACACTAATAAATAAAGTGTATAAAATGTATCAACTCAAAAGTTCGGCAAGGAAAACACGCGGGAGTTTAAACGTGCCGGTGAACTTGATACAAGCTTTCCATAGCTGTCTAAAATATTCAGGCATTAAAATCTTTTGTCCCCGTAAAAATAAGCAAGTGTTTTCGTTTTAGATTATAAAATCAACCTTTGTTTGTATTGGGAAAAAACGCGGCGATGTTTCAAAATATTTCAATAAGAATTTAAATATAACTTTCCAATATATTCTATTGTTTTCTCTAATCTGGGGTTTCTCAGCAATAATGCATTTAAATATAACCTTTTAGTTCATGCCAGCCAATTCTCAAAAGAACCCTATTTTAATTACCGCCTTTACAAATAAATACATTAAAATAAATCCCCATTTACCCGAGCCGTTACTAGGTATCCACGAATATTTCGTCCATTTTTAATGTCAATTACGACCTCGGGTTAAATTCAAATGACCGAGCGGCGAATTACCCGGAATTCCAAAACTCTTTCTATTGAAAATAATAACTTTAACATTAAATATTGACCCATGTTTTTCCGCTGGGGAAAAACAGAACCTTTTTAATAATAATTCGCAAACCGATGGCCATTAGAATAATATTTGTATTTTAAAAACTTATTTCAAAATAACAAAATAAAACGCATAATTAATTCCTCAGTAATACATACAAACCTTTCTTCTTCAAATTTCATATATCTTATCTCTAAAGAGCCAGGAAGGAGAGTCGACCAAGAGTCGGTCGACAGTCGGGGAAGTGAGTCAAGTCTACGCGATCGTACCCTCGATCGCGGAGACGATGCAGCGTGGAAGTCGAAGTTAGGGAGTTGAAGTGCAGTGAGTGTACGGGTAGCCAGTGCTACGTAGCAAACTTCGTGGAATCCGACTATTCCACGAGGGTCATCGGAGGCCGCCTTCCAGCCGCGAAGTTCTCTCCACATCCAGGATATTCATCGTCCTCCAAAGGAACGCCAGTTTCCTGCACTGCCAGCGTGTGTGCCCAAACCACGGCCGGCCAGTCTTCGAGTTGGCTGCCGCAGTCACCATCGCCACGGGACCGAATCCCGAGAGCCGCCCAAGGCTCTATCCATGGCAGATCTCCTCCCAGGACATCGCCCAGCATGTGTTCGTCCGAAAACAGCATCCGGACCACCATCCGTCATCTCTCCACATAAGTGAAACCACCATTGCGTTAGAATTAAGGTATTAGTGACGAGTGACAATTACGAACTGCATTAGTTAAGGACCTAGATCTGTAAGTATTTTTATTTCTCTCATGTTTGTAACTAGTTCTAAGATTATTATTGTGTTCTAGTTTAATAAACATAAAACATTCAAGCTTTTTAAATTATCTTCCAATTTACTCGTTTTCAGAATAGATTTAAGTTTTCTTTATTTTCTATTGGGCTTTAAATTCATTTAGTTTTGATTAGGATTATATTATCATGACGGGGAATAAAAATGGGAACACATGGCGAAGTAACTTTTTACACCACATATCCAAAAAAGGCACCAGGAAGACGCGATCTTCAATATTCATCTCAAGTTTTCGTTCGGCGGATGTTCCCGCTTTCTCTCAGTTAGCGGAGAGACGGACAGCTTCCGTCTATTCATACGTGCGAACGCGGAACTTGATTTTTCACAGCCTCCGAGATGATCAAATCTTGTCTATAATTTTTCTCTCATCGCCACACTATCAAAAACCAAAAACTCCCCCCAACAAAAACATTAATTTTTAATATTCCTATTTTACCCCCCCGTGATAAACTCCTAGTCCCACAAGAGTAAATTAAAAAATAAAAGCTTTGCACGCACTGGCGGGTAAAAAACCAGTACTGCATAAGTTGAAAATGGATGTTGTAGAAACAGCTTGTGTATGCATTAATTTAGAGAGCGAGAAAAAAAACTCAAGCTTCGTTTTTGGGTAAATCCTCCTAATGGGCAATTTTATCAACTACATCAATGACTTCGGGGAAAATAAACATTAAAAAAAAATACTATGGAATGAGGATGGATACATTTTGATGGTCCCTATTAACAATGTCGGTTCTGCAAAATGACTACTTTTGAGTAGAACAGTTCAAAGTAGTTTAGTAGTTTTATCCATACTCGGTTTTACCAACGCTGTTGCATGGACAAAGTTATTACTACCGACAATATTAGCCTAGAAACTCACCGAATAACATGATTTTCAATAAAATAAATTATTGTATACCATGTAACTTTTTATTGTGATTATATTTATATAAATAAGTGACAATTGGTAAAAATGTATATCCGACATTGTTAATGAGGACCATCGATTTGATCAATTACTTGAAATTGTGGGCCCACAAATAAAACACCAAGAAACAAAATCCTATTCACTTGATGGTAATTTTTGGTCGCACATTATGCTGTGAGACATGTGCTTAAGCTTGGACAGTAGGGATAGCATTGGCCAGCTGTAGGAGTTTACCTACCAGTGTGCGCATGCTAATACTTGTCCATACATTACAATTTTGTTTGCGGGATCACACGGCGTCAAAAATATGGCAGGTTATGATTGTTTACCTGCGTGTGCATTGTTGCAGGTTAACAACAGCACGTTTTCAAATTAAAATGCGCAGTCGGCTTTAGCACTTTTGTTACTCTCCTAACAGTGTCGTGGTTGGCGGGTACTACCATGCTTGGAGTCTGGGGTTCGATGTGAAATTTCCATGTAGACTTTGTTTTTTTACTGAAATTGTTTATAGTCCTCGAACTCATTTGAATCGTAAGACAAATCATTTTGCCTTCATGTGCACCATTAAATGCAATAAGTAGGTAAAGAGGATGTTTTTTTTAAACAATATAATCTTATCTGTATATAATACAAAAAGTTATAAATAAAAAATCCTTTTGCTATTGTAAGACTTTATTTTTTGATACAAGGTAAAAGAATATTTATATCACATAAATAAATATTGAGTCGAGGTTAAGAATCTCGCAATAACGTATACATTGGAAAAATAATATAAAATGCCTTCCTACCATAACATAAGTACGCAAAATACTTGATTCACTTCTTAGATCATAATGAACATAAGTACACACGTAAAACAAAAAATATTCTAAAAGAATTAAATATATCCAAATCATGATTATCTAAATTAAAGCAGTAAATTCAGAACGATAAGTTAAAAAAAAAAAAATTTACTACGATTTCAGTCAAATCATTATTAAAAATTTATGTGTCATTTTGACGCCACTATGATTTTTAAAAGATTTTAAGACATTATAAACAAATCATATTACACAAATAACATAAGTAATAAAAATCAAAGACATCACATCAAAGTGGGTGTGTGACAAGCTAAATGCGAGATATATTCAACTCTTTTTTACTTTCATATAAAATCAAACAATAAAAAAAAAACAGTATAATTTCTCATTATGATGGCTATTTCATAAGCTAAATTTACATAAGGCATTTTTATTTTATAGGAACTATTGTATATGTTTAATCCTCAAATGCACATAATGTTCATTTTGTTGCATACTTCCATAATATAATACAATATTGATCAATACACTAATTTGACTTTGAAATCAAACTCTGGTACTAATTGAGGACCACTTTCACAAAGCGAAATATCTACAAAAAAAAACAAAAAAATGTTTTTTGACGGAAATGGATACGTCTATATGAGATTTATCGATTGATGAAATAAGATTTAAGTAAAACGACATATGTGCGAAGTTACAGCGAGTTGAATTGAATTAATAATAATAATTCAATAAAAATATTTCAGGTATACAAAAAAAATACAAAAAACAGTTAATGATTTCACGCAAAAGAAAACATACATGTTATATTTCTAAGATAAATAAACTTTTCTATACGATATATTATCTAAGAAATAAATCATATGAGGAGCGCTTAAGGGAGCTTGGGTTAAGTTCACTGGAAGAGCAGAGGCAGCGTGGTGACGTGATCGAAACGTTCAAAATCTTAACTGAGCAATATAATGTACCCAAGTTGAAATCAATATTTACTATGAATGAAAACCGCCATCTCAGAGGTCATTCATTGAAATCAAACACTACCTCCTTCTCATCCGACCCCAGGAAGAACTTCCTGGCAAACCGAGTTGTGGAGAAATGGAATGGCCTTCCTGAGAAAGTGATTAGTGCTATTCAGTTAATGTATTCAAAAACTGCCAAAATAATGTTTAATAACCATGTACACTTGTACACTTGATATACACGCATTAGCTTAATAGCTGCTAGTGTATTATTAATAATTTACATTCTTATCATAAAATATGTAGGTACATGTATCCTTTTTGTGAAAATTCGGAAAGTTTGGATTTTATAATAAATAGTTTCACTTATTCTATGTTATTGATTTCCAGTTGAGTTAGGATGTAGAATTTCTATAAAACAGTCTCTTTGTTTTTATAAAAATCCTAGTAGTTATTTTCATCATAAAAAAACATAGTGAAAATTTTACTTTTTGGAGATATTTCGCTTTGTGAAAACGGTCCTTAATTGGTTACATGTCAGATTATTAATGAACGCATTTTAAAATGTTATTGTTTATAAAAAAAAATATATTTTTTATTAAGAATTGTAAGTCAAATAATTATTTTCCTATATATTACAACCATAATTCCATTACGTATTTTATTTTTTATAAAAATGCATTTGAGGATTAAATTTAATTATTGCATTACAAAATTTATTCAAGAACTAACACTCTTTGTCATCCATTTATTCTATAATCGAAAATGGCAACAGCCCTCTCCTTATTCTGTTAAAAATGCTCATCTCAGACTCTATTTTGAACGGATATCAGCGTTTATCATACATTTTGCTGCACATTCGCTTAAGTTCACATTTTTAAAAAGCCAGCCTACTTTAATTCTTTTTCCTTCAATTCCATACTTCACTTTTATACATTAGGTTTGGAACCAGGATTCCATTGCTGAGCGCTAATTTTTCCACATTAAAAAAAGTTTTGAAAAAATGTGGTATGAACAGTATTTTTTTAAATATAAACAACCGTTTGAAAATTACATATGCATTCACAAAGCACATTTTTTTGTGCTCTGATATTATTTTTCTATTGAAAAAAACATGCTTTATTATTGCACTGAATCTCATCTTTGAAAAATTAATCAAATGCACACAGATGAGCTGTAAAAATCTAGTTAATTTAAATGCTAAAAATAGTAAGCACCTTCAAATGAACCTGCAGAAGGGTAAGACTGATCTTCAAATGATCAAGATTTGCAGCAATCTTATTAGCAGAGCAGCTCGAAAACTAGGAAAACGATAAAAAGTATCAATTTTACCTTAGTATATTTTGTGCCAAAATAAAAAAAAACGGTAGGCCTACTCTAGCGGCCATCTTTATTTCCCTTGCAGGCCTGCATGTAGATTGGTGTTGGTAAAATCCAGTATTTTTTTATTAGAATTGATTTAAATTCCAATAAATATAAATAATATTAAAACAAAGATGTATATTTAAACAGACACTTTACAAGCACGATGTTGATGGCATGTAAATACATGGGTTCAGCCTTAGGTAAGGCAAAGGCCTACATTCTCTAATGGACTTTCTTCGTGATCAAATGCGATGCCACGCAGAAAAATACCATTGTGTGTTATGAAAGCTGTGCACAACAGAGCAGATATATCGCACCTTTATAACAACAGTGAATGACCAAATAATGTGATGATTAATTAGTAACAATACTGCGCTTGATAAACTAATTGATTTTATAAAATAGGATGTTAGATTTTAAGTAGAGATACTTAGCTTAGACCGTCAATAAGAATTTTGAAATATATAATATACAAAAAATAATACAAGTGACACTACTGAAAGCAACTAATAAAGGTGCAATATCATTTCATTCGTTAATACAATCCAATTTATTGAATAAGTAGATACTTAGTTATATTTTTAAGTACATTTTTCACAATTCTAAGCACATAAATTGAATATGTTCTGTAACTTGAATTATAAAAATAAAACTCTTATTTTATTGGTTGGTTGGAATAAATTGCCATTTGGCAATAAGCCCGCCAATGTACAAATAACATTATGTACAAAAAGTTAAATAAAAAAATAATAATAATAATAACACTGACGGCCATTGTAGTAGCTATGGTAACGAGTTCTACAGGAATATATGTACAGTGAAACCCCGAAACTACGTCCCCGTATTTTGAATTTTCCCGCGATTTATGTATAATTTTTGTAGTCCCATTGAATTTAGAATTTTTTAGAACATTAAAAACCAATTTTTAGGTTTTTTTTCCACAATCGACGTCGGGAAAAATTGCAATCTGCACTGAAAACTGACAGCTCGAGAGCCTGAAGTTAGTTCCTATCATTATACCAACTTTTATATTTTAGAGACAGTTTAATGTGTTTTGCGAACATTAATTGCCGCCATTTTTGTGTTCTTGACAACTCAAGAGTCTGAAGTTAGTCAATAATCATCATACCAACTTCTTGGTAAGTTAAATCGATAATCAAAATTATTGCCGAATATTTTCGTGTTTTTTTTTTTATTGTAATTTTGCAAACACTTTTTGTGTTTTACAAACATTTATTGCCACCATTTTAGTGTTTTAGTTGTAATTTCAAAGATAATTTATTGTGTTTTACAGACATTTATTATTTATGAATATGATGCTCAAAAAGTTGCAATAAAAAAATGGTTCAAACATTGCTACATGCATTTTTTTATAAAAAATAATTTGCTGAATATTTTTTTTTCACTACCCTTCATTTACATTTTTTTATCGGTCGCGATATTTGCTAAATATGAAATGAGTTTATTCTCAAATACTCAAAATATACTCTTTTTATAATATTGTAATTAATCAGTTATTTAACACGTCCGTGGACACTTCCTTCTCAAGGATCCAATAATATGGACAAAATCGTAATTTTTATATTTTTTTAGAATACAGTAAAACTCCAATTATTATCAACATTAATGAGTGCCAGACTATTACATAAAAACATACTCAAAAATGTCCAGCAAAGTTAATTGCTTTGACGAAGAAATGCGCTGGCCACCAGCGAGCTTTGTCATGATCCCAATATTCGGCAATCCGGGTGACTGGAGTTCAGATAACCGGATCTCTACTGTATTTCACTTCCGATTGGACCGTAGTTGATGGTTTGAAGTAGATGTTATTTGACTAACTGGTTTTTATAGGGACACAATATCTCCGCCTACCATATAATTACTTCAATTTCACATAGACTGTTGTCGTCTTTTCACTACCAATGTCTTTTGGACTGACAGCAACAGCAGCCATTTCCTAAATGAAAGACATGATTTTGACGGCTATAACCGGCATAACCGCGAATGTGTTAGTATGAATTCTAAAAACTATACACAAAAACAACTATGTAAAAATAATATAACGACATTAATAAATTCAAATATTTATAAAAGTGACACAGCTTAGTAAGGCAAGTTTTTAAAACTATATAAGCTAATAGTAATGATTTTGGACTCAATCATACATTGGAACCAATGACTTACATTAAATTTGTGTTGAGCAATTTTGAAAATTAATTTACTAAATACAATGTCCGCCTTGTGGTCTAGCGGTCAGCGCGTTTGCCTACCATGCGAGAGGTCTCGGGTTCGATCCCCGATATGATGGACCTGAAATATTAATTTTAAATACAAATTTTACACCACAATACATCATAATACCGCAATAATTGATCTTCTCAAAGCAGATTTATTAGATATATCTGAATGGGGAAGGCAAAACCAACTTAGGTTTAATGTTTTCAAGTGTATGGTCACGTCCTTCACTAGGGCCCAAAAAACTGTATTTTTTCGCTACAAAATGAATGACCAGAATCTGATACGAACATCGAATGTTAAGGATCTGGGCGTTATATTTGCGAGCACCCTGACATTTCATGAACAACAACATGAGACAATCAGTGGTAATGCATTTAAGATGTGAGGATTTGTTCTGCGTACTGCCAGGGTTTTTGAAAATACCCGGGTACTGAGAACTCTTTACAACTCCTTGGTGCGAAGTAGACTCGAGAGTGGCTCGATAATTTGGGGGCCACATAAACAGAAGTACTCTCTTTTGATAGAGAAAATCCAAAAGAAGTTTCAGAGATTTTACATGAGAGAGTGCGGGTATTATCCTCGGCTCTACCCGACTGAGTTTCTCCAGGGTATGCTCAGCTACAACAGTTTAGAGACTAGAAGGAATGTGCATTTGACTACACATTTTTATTGATTGTTGGGCGGTACGATTGATAATTCTGAGATTATGATGAGCATTGGTTTGTATGTTCCTGATAATTACCTAAGACAGCCTCAACATAGATTGTTTCATATTCCTATATACAGGACCAACCTGCCTGTTGGAAGGGCTGCCGCTATGCTGAACAACATCGCTCTGGACGTTGATCTGTTCCATGTATCCGAAGGGGTTTTCCGGAGCAGGAGTCTCCTACTATTTTGACATGAGTGTCTCTATGTATTTTTTGTCTTTTTATAATATGTACGTATTAAATTTTATTTTGTAATGTATTATTTTAAATAAATTAATTGAATAATCCCTGAAGCGTCAAACTGATTGTCTTACCTTCGTGTAATAAACACGATTGATGTACTAGTGCAGTGCCCTATGCACTATCAGGTGTGGAAAAGGCAATGATGATGATAATGAAATTGAAAAGGGTCCAGCCCTTAAAAAAATGTATACATTATTTGAATACATGATATACAGATGGAAACTGATCATCAATAATGTGCCTATTGAGCAAGTCACTCGGTAAACTTACTTAGGTGTAGAGATGTCCAGCAACAGTGACCTGTATGGTGAAGTACGAACACGGACTAATAAAGCCACAGCCGTGGCTGGCTGCTTGCGGGACGCTAGATGGAAAAACAAGGTCAGGAAATATAAAATATGCGTCCGCCCGTCATGACCTACGGGATGGAAATGGGAGCCGATACAAACGGGACAAAAAACATTCTCAGAGTAGCGGAAATGAGAGCCCTACGCTCCATCGCAGGCAGAACTATTAGAGATCGGATCAGAAATGAGACGATAAGGTCTGTCTGGCGTTGAAGACATAGTGAGGTGGGGAAGCAGAAACCGCTTTTGGAGAGACTGCGAGGAAGATATGAGGCGCGTGAAAATTTTGAGCAAGAAACAAAAATTATTTTAGATGCAAATTTAAAAAAAGAATAGAAACAGACATTTAAAATTATTATGTAGGTCTATTTATGGCAATTTCCACACAAAGTACACATTCCAAAAAATATCAAACTATGTTGTCTTTTTTATATTGTCATAATGGAAAATACTATTAACTTAAAGTCAATTTAACACTTTCAAAACATATAAGTACAGGCATGTAGCAGTTAAAACTAAAAATGTGATATAAATATATACATGTACGTAATCCAATACAAATTGTATATATGAGGGTAGTACTTGCGAACCCGGCAAAATCCATCTTTTTTTATTTTGAGCAAATCACAAAAAACTGATACAATACTTAACTTCAACTTTTTTTAACTTAAATTTTTTATTGAAATCATTAAATATTTTATTCGTAAGCAGTGATGACATAAGCATGATTATGTCAAGGTTTGCAAGTAGTACCCTCATATGTAGTTAATAAGGTTCTAATACAATTTTTTGATTGTTTTAAAATCATCAGGGGGGGGATACAGATCTATGTATGTTTTTTTGTAATGTAATGTATAATTTCAAATAGTTGGACTCACAACACATTCATATTTAAATAAGTAAATTTGTAAAATAAAGTCACTATAACCAAACTCCCATTTTACACAGGGGGTACGTTCCACGCAACAATATCGTGTTATTTTTATCAAATCAAGAAAATTTAAACAAATTAACTTCACTGTAAAACAAAGCCTTCATAATTATTTTGAAAAAAAAATAGATACACAGGGGTCTGGTCTCAAATATATAAGACAAATAATATTTTACAATACCTTGCTATTTGTGAATAAGATTAAAATTCTAAAAAAATCACAGAATTTTGTAATTTTTTTAAATCAAAGTCAACTTAAACATGATCATAAATACCAGAGAAAGGGTAAAAATCAGACCCCCATTTAGAAAAAAAGGCAAAATCAGAAAAATAAAATATTTGGAAAAAACAGAATTCGAGCTTAAGACATAATATTGTCAACGGCAATCCATAACAGCGTATCTCAAATTTGACCACTTTAGAGGAAAGAGGTAAAATGATATTTTTACGTGTCTTCAAATGTAAAAAAATAATTCCATAATGAGCAAGCTCGGTATTTTTTAAATTTATTATTTGTTAGTAGACTATTAAACTAAGCGAATTTAAAAATATTCAGCGCTTTGATTTTTGAAAATTTCTTTTTTTGAAAAAATTTTGAAAGTTTATTTCTGAAATTACTCCGCGTGTGACATCTCAAGTTCACTTCCGCTTCTTCTCGGTCAGTTCTGCCGATAGGTCTGTTGACTTACCGTAAGCTGGAGATCTTTCACAACTCTCTTATCATTGGTTGATTTATATGAACTAGTGACATCGTTCAAAGTAGTTCATTTAGATTAAAACATTTTTTATTATTTTTTTCACACATTTTCAAGAAATTTTGCACTACAATTTAATGCTCTAATTTTCACTGCCCATAAGAAAATATTTTTCCTAGCACTTACTCTCAAAACTAAGAAATTTGGTCTTTTGAGTTTTGGTAAGGTGCCAGGATTCGCACTCATATAGTGCTGGCATCAATACAAGAGTTGAATAATCGGCATTTCCTTTTGACCATGTACAGATTAAAGTTCCAGACAGCAGACACGCATATATCAATCAATATTCAAATTGTTTATTATTTGTGCACGGTGTTATTTTGATATAGTGAAAAAAAATCTGTGTAAAAAGGGAGCCCGGTACGATAAACAGTTAATTTTTCTGTTGGCACTACTGATATGGGCATTTATTTTTATTTGTGTGAATTTTGTAACAGATATTTAGCGCTTTGCTTATTTA
This sequence comes from Micrasema longulum, assembly GCF_059751315.1. Taxonomy (NCBI): domain Eukaryota; kingdom Metazoa; phylum Arthropoda; class Insecta; order Trichoptera; family Brachycentridae; genus Micrasema; species Micrasema longulum. Next base: position 146,275 of record NW_028279078.1, read on the forward strand.
ATATAGTAAAATTAATCTACCTGTCCCAGAATGTATGCCAAAAATAGATAGTTTGAAAAATCCTATGTTGTAAAAATGAGCACACCATTTTTTAAAACCTGTACATCTACATAACATCTTAGCCTACCAATTTTTTACCGTTTTACATAAAATGGTTAGGCGATTTACATGTGAAGTGACAATTGTATTAATTACAGTGAAACATATATAATATTCAAATATTTTCTCATCAAAATTTAAAAGTAAGTATCTAAAAATGATGACAAAAGCATTCAACTCTTTTAGAGTGCAAATAAGTTGGCCGCTATCCTGGATTCTATCCAAGGCCAAACCGTACTAGAGATATTATTATTTTCACCGTTTCGGATGAAACAAACCGTACTACAGCTGCGACGCTACACTGCTGGGCACTCCGTACATATTTTTTTCACACAGCGTCGCTTTAGTGCCGTTTGCCCTTAATATAGAAACCAAGATGGCTGCCAATTAGACCATCGATTGTCAACCAATGATGAGTCACTTTTCCTAATTTAAATATTCAACAAACAAAATTCCAATAAGTAGGAACCTACATTCTACAAATGGTATTAAATAATACTCAGAGTAATAATGCGCCAGCTATAGAGAAGCACTATCGATATGTTTCATAGAACGGAAGAGTTGTTGGTTAGTGACAACATCACTCTGCTGGAGGACATTTTGTTTTGTTTCACAACAGATGAGTAACGGTCCTAACGGATGCTTTTGTCGCTGTGCTTGGCTCGTTTTGTAAATAACTTGGATATTTACGTTATAATAAATAAAAATCGACAATGGTGAATTGCAGTATGTTTGGTTGGAGCTGAAGGAGCGTCAAAGGTCTTAAAGGAGTCAGTTTTCACAGGTAATTGATTTAGAATATTTTCCTTTGATTTACATTGATTTTTGGCATTTATTGTCCCGACATGTGTATTATGTTGCTTAAAAACTTTTCTTATATCAACTTACTTCAGATATTATTTTTTCTCAATTTAGGTGATAAATTTGTGAATTTTAATTCAAGTGAAAAATATGTGTTAACATGTAGGTGCTATTTTTTAGCATTCCTAAAGATGACAATACGCGGCAACAATGGATTAAATTAATTCGATTTGGCAATTCTCGACCTGAGTATGGCCCATTGTTTTGCTGCGAACTGTAGCTAACTCAATACTTAATAGTCATAGAATAATTTTCCGGCGTTTGGGCTATTCTATAGCTTGGCGCATTATTACTCTGAGAAATAATGTGGTATCATTAATATACATACAAAATTACTCTTAAATGACTTCTACAAAAGTTTCACTAGTGGAATTGGCATCTACTTTATTCTAAATCTATGTTATTCGCAAACACGCCGTAAAATGGATTGTGAAGTGACATTACCATACCAGAAAAAATATTGTAATGTATCTCAGTATTCTATTGCATTGGAAATATATAATGGGCATTAGTCATAGATAGACATTAACAGTTACCAGACAGACTAAGGGATTTGCTGACTTCCATAAACTGACTCTTTATGGAACGACAGCTTGAATAACTAACACATACATATTCAGGCATGTACAATGAGGAAGTTCAGTGGTTTTTTTTTCCATTTTTATGTTTCGTATTATCGCTACGATTTGTTCAAGTTTTGTAATTTTTAATTTCACTGCCAGTGTCGTCACGAGTTGTTGTCGGTGAGTTGTGCCGACATTTAAAAGAACCCCGTAGTATCAAAATACACTAAACGTTGAACAAAATAGCTACCGGAGACCGGAAATCTATCACGACACATAAAAACGCTGTAATTGATTGGTGCAAGAACTTGTGACGTGGTTTGAAGAAATAAGTAGTTTTATGAATTTTAACACACATTTTCGAGGTGGCCAAAACACTTGTGTGCCTCGGACAACCGAACTAGCTCTTCCTAGTAATATGATGTCTCGTACCGTATTCAGAAGTTAGCGAAAGGGCCTAAAAGCCAGCATTAGTACTTCACCGAGTAGGTACTCGGGATCAATTACTATGGTCTGGAATAATCTAATTATATCTAACCATAGAACCCGGTTGAGCCAAATAAGGCAAGCCACTAGGTTGACAGTACAGTATGACTGTACAGGACGAGAGCCAAGGCGTAGCCTAGTACCAAAGAGTTCCAGATAAGGAAAGCAAGCTGGTTTGCTAAGAGAGCCCTGAGTGGGTGTCTTTACCAAGAAGTTAGGTAAGCAGAAAGGTTAGAAGACGACCCGGATTACTCTGACTTCTGGAGCTAGAAATCCGCCTTACAAAGGCCAAAATTAAGGGATCTCGCGGGGCGTGAGGTAAGCGCGGGTGGCTGGAGGCCATCGCATTGGAATGCGGTAAAATATGCAAACCTATACCATATGTTAGAGGAGTTGTTAATATGTAACTACCTCGTAAGGAAAGGATAACAATATGCGAAATAAAATGTACAGGGAAAACGCTTTAATTTTTACCATGTGAAAGAAAACATTATTTATATGTAATTTCTCATACCACTGAACTTCCTGTCTGTAAAAAGTACCAGCCCAGGGGTGCTTTTCTGTATCTTCAGTTCCCCCAGAGATATTAATTTTGGGATTTTTATTTTTTGCAAGCGAACACACTGCTCCATATAATGACCACACTGATGATTACACGTCAAATGATGTATAAAACTGTTAAAAAAACATTTAAAAAAAAAAAAAATATTTAGTCGATTCAACTGAATTAAGTGTTTTGGGTAAGGCTTAAGTTAAGGTCAAAAAAGTTCTAAATGAAAATCATCAAGTTTGATTTCACGTGTTCATATTTATTTGACGATTAACCATCAGTGTGGCCATATACGAAGCAAAGTCTAAAAGCTTGCAAAAAATAAAAATCACCAAATTAATCACTCTCTGGTAGAGGAGATTCAGAATATCATCCCAGGTGTCCTTTGACAAAAGTAATTTTACTAAAATAAAATAGAGATAATGAATATAGACTTAATTTGGCAAAAACTTGACTCAAGTACACACTTTCAACACGAAACTACTGAAGTATTGTGTTTGCGAATTATTACCATTACATAGACACCATAAATAACTTATCACTAATATTAAAGGCCGGATGCTCAGCGTATTATTATTGTTATTATGGATAACTCATACAGCGCCTTCGCCACCTCAAGGGCGCTTTACAAAGTGATTCCATTAATATTCATTTTAATTCGCCAATTAGCTACGTTTAAGTTGCGGAATTACATTTTTCAACGCATTTAACAATGTTCAAAGAGCATAGAACGAATTAACAGCAAATCAACATTCTCTTCATTAGACTATGGGAGCGCATTACCTTCGTTCAACCCTTAATTATTTCACCGATATATGGTTGATCAAACAAGAGCAGAGTGGTGCACGTCAAACGGTGTTTAAATGATCACTAGGCGACGCCTTAAAACCATTTAAAATTTTTTACCATAGTCGGTTTTATTACAATATTTTGTGATTGTCCAAATGTTTGTAGACAAAAGACTGGATTTCACCCCCTAGGGAGTCATTAAGTTTTCAGGCGTTGCCTAGTACGTGAAATAATTCGATCAAATGAATCTCTTCACAACAATAAAGGTTTCAGCTCTTTAACTTCACTAAAATCAACAGATGGAAGAATTGAAGAAATATGGATGTTTAAACATGGAAAAATGGTGAATGTTACACAGTGCGTAAAGTGGCCACTTAAACCAGCCAACGACAAGTCATAAGCCATGTAAATGCTTAGGCTTCCATATTCCCTTCCCTTAATTTGTTGGATCCTTAGTACTTAAGGTTACACATATATCTACACAAATAATATCAACCGTGATGATGGATGCTGAAATTCGAACCGAAAGGTCGGTAAATAGTACGAACGACACACGGGATAATAATAATAACCCAGAAAAAAATATTGTGAATATTATGTCGATCATTAGTTATTGGCTGGTTAAAGCTGAATGGCAAATGCAACACAATGCGTAAAGCGATCAAAACCATCCAATGACAGGTCATACACCCATCAAACCTCTAAACATCCATATTTCCTTCTCAAAATGTTCACCATCTTTGTTGAAGTATAGATGAATCATCGGTAATAATAAAGGGAGGTGGTTTAAGCAGATGTCTAAGTGCCCGGCTGATTTGAACATCATCGGTTACGTGGAGTGTTCCTCGCGGTGGTCAGGCGGTTAGCTAGCCGTGCTGTTGTACTGCGGCCTCCCGGCGAGTTCCAGCAGGTAGCGGTCGGGGTGGTCGATCCAGTCGGCGGCCGACAGCTTGACCTGACGCTGCCTCTCCGCCTCCCGCACCTGCCAGCGCTTGATGTCCAGCTGGGTCTCCCTGCTGGCCTGGTCTCCGCAGCCCCAGACCTTGGGGTTGAAAAATTCAGTTCAGAATAATATTATACAGGTAGGTATAGTACAGCAACCCGGAAAGAGTTCAGTGGAAGTTTTTACGCTACATTGAGGTTATCATCGTTCTCTACCAGGGCGGCGATTACAATTTACATTAGTCTATTGCACATTATTTGAGACATAAGAGAGATGGGATGAGCAATTAGTTGACATAGACACATGAGTATATCACCACAAATACAGGATCAGAAACAAAAAATAATTCAAAAAACATATATATGGCACATCAATATGGTGAACAGTAAACTCAAACATTCAGAAAATCATCGAGGAGTTTCCTACTCAAATCCACTCCTTAACTACTTTCTTGGAAATAGTCTTTGTCCCTGAGAGCTTAATACGCTCTTCCAAAATATTGAACACTCTCTGAGATGTCTCTGAGAAATATTTGTACAGGTTTTGGGTATGACATAATTCGTGCTCTGGGAAAACCTCGTACGGACATTTTGCTGAGACCTCTCCTTATTGTTCGATCAGAAGTGTTTAAGCGCTTCTTTTAGGTACAGTTGTCTCATATCCTGCACCTTCATGAATTGAACAATGGGAAGTTAAGGATCTCATATCTTCACCATGATGGTATTGTTGAAGATAAATTCTCCTGAGTGTTTACAAAGATACACAGCTGACCTTTAAGTTTTGGGTAGTTGAATCGATATGTACCGAGGGCTTAAGTACCTCACGGCATACATATCTACGCATTGAACGCGGAATAAAGTTTCGGCGACACTTATTGGTTGAATTTTTTCGTATGATGTCTGAGATGACGTAATAAAAAAACCTTTTTTTAAAAAAAAACATTCAAAATCAAAATTCACAGTGCAGTGTGATTGGTACCATTAGAGAAAATAATTATTTCAATTATGATACTCACTTCCATGGCATCGAGGGGGTACGATATTCCGGAGAATTCTATATTCTCGAAGCCTTCGTCTATAGCCATGAGGTGCTTGCGAGGATCGGAGCCGGCTCGTAGCCCTTTGGGATATCCACGGATTGAGGTGTTGAGGTAAAGCATCTTGGACGCCTTCTCCAACAAACAGAACCTAGAAATTAAAATGATTAATTTTATATGTGGTTTTATTTTGTTGAAAAATAAAACCTAAAAATAAATTGCGAGAAATACCACTTTATTATTAACTATAGTTTCACAAGTGTCATGAAAGTGCATCTGATGACTTCAGCCTTCTCGGTGGTGCGAGGAAAAATTCCTTTAAATGCATTTAAAGACGTAATTTAACTTTCAATAAAATAAGAATGATTAACATCGTTCTGTAAAAATAACAAAGATGACTTATGCAGTGTTGTTAGCTAAATGACAATGTCATTTTTTAAGCTTTATCGACTGATAAAACTACAGTAAAACCCGTGTTTTACATTTTTCAAGGAGGCAACAAAAAAAAGTGTAAAACTGAGGAAAACTTTAAATTGAGGAAATGAAAAATTAAATTTCATTAAAATATAATTATTGTTCAAGATACTAAATATACTTCAGAAAAGATGTAAGAACTGTCATGATTGGGGATTATTCATATTTACTAATGATTTAATTAAAAATATTTTGTATTTTTTCAAGCAATACAACATGTTATGTTTTATTGAATTTTAAAAAAAAACATGTTTAAATAATTTTATCTGGGTACTTAACCTTTAAAACACGAAAATAAAAATTAGAATTTGCGTAAAATGCATATAACGAATTTTTCCCTAAATATTGGGAAAATATATTTATATGGTATCACTCTTTTTGGTATGGCACCATAAAATTACAACTGTCATTTACATCGCGGCAATTTTACACTTTTATGATAACTGTTTAAACTATCTCTTTTTCACATTATGTATATAACATCAAATAATATTTCTATTGCCAATTTTTTAAACATTCTGCATCGTAATTTATTGATGTAAATACTAATCTTCCTAAACATGCGTCAACTGCATGTCACTATTTAGTAAAATGTCAAACAGACACTTAAACAGAATGGTCAATTACACTGTACCTACTTTGAATTTAGTTTAAGACAATAATTTACACATTTTTTTTATTTACCTCGATTTCATTTTACATTCGTGCGGCTCGTCTTTTGACAGATCGAATGACTTATGGGAAAATTTCGACGTAAAACCGGGGTTATGAAAAACGTAAAAACAATTGGGGGGAATATTGAATGAGAATGTATGGAAAAAAATGGGGCCTAAATATTTCTAAATATTATATTATGAGGTTTTACTATATTTAAATCCTTTGAAAAATCCAGAATTTATATGGATATGACAATCAAAAGATTGTTATTATTATTATTGTAAATTAAAGCAGCTGGAAGCTGATATGCTTAAATCTATTTTAACGAAGTTAGTTGTTGGCGTATTTGGACTTTTCCAGAACAAATCTAGCCCGTTAATGGAGTTTAAGAACATTTATGAACAGCCGATTGAGACTAACTTGGGCTCCAGCTGCACCAGAGCGCAGTTCTCCCCGCCCTGGTACAGATGGGACTCGCGCCACTCGGCGGGCGCGGCCAGACACAGCAGCGGGGCGCCCTCGCCGCCGCCGCGCACCAGCAGCAGCGTGGGCCCGCGGTACGCCAGCACGTGGTGCAGGAAGCGGTTGGCGCCCAGGCCGTGGTCGCGCGACGAGTACAGCAGCGCCCAGTGCGAGGGAAGCAGGCACACCAGCCGGGAGAGGAACTGCGCTGAGGCTAGGTTCGCACCTGAATAGAGAGTTTATTGTTATCTTCATCAGTAAAATAAAAAATACTATAAACTGTACTAAAATGCATCGTGTGCCTTTTACATCAAAGGAGGAAAAAAACATATTACATATACCTGTAACGTACGCGTTACCACGTGTGTGTGTGCTGATTACTCTTATTACCACTGGTAAAATAAACCAAAGTAGGGAAGAAAATGCCGAACGCTCCTCTAGTGGAACGGAAGGCCTGTTGACTACTGCCAACAGGCCGGCTTCTCCTGAAGAGTTTTGAGTGGTTTCCTCTCCACATGAGCAAATGCTGAGAAGTTCCTGATTGGCCCACATTAGTATATCCCTCCTGATCCCAACAGTTCAGATAAATTTAAAGAAATTTTGAAATAAAAACCTTGTATATTATAAGCAAGGTAAATTATAAAGCAACTCCTTTATAAAAAAAAATTACTCTTATTAAATGACCCTTTATATATCTACTCTGTTGTGTCAATAAATATTTCCACGCGCACAATAAAATTTTAGATAAATTAACAGATTGCTTTTTTTGACCTTACATTTATGTTATGATTATATTTTTTCCCATCGTGTAACATTACGCGGCGACGTCACAAATGCGCGCGGCGAAAGTAGGGCATAGTGGTGGGATTATTGGACACAGTCCGATGTATTCAAACATGATTCTACGCTCCTTCTGGATTATTCTGAATTCTACGGTTTAGGCATATAATAAATGAAAAAAAATATATATCTCAGTCTTTAGTTAAAATGTAATTTCCGTTACCCGAGCTGCCCGGGCTGGCGGCGTTAAGGGGTTGCGCGTACAGCGGCGGCAGCGCGCCGGCCAGCAGCCAGGCGCGCCCCACGGGTAGCAGCGCGGCGGGCGGGCGGTGCGCGGGGGTGGGGGCGGGCGGGCACTCCAGCACGGGCGTGGCGAGCTCCAGCCCGGCGCCCCCTCCCCCCGCGCCCTTGTCCACGTGCCGCCACGCCGTGGACAGGATGTGCACGCAGTACCTGCCGGAGACAAACACATCGAGATAACACACCATCCGAGAGATGGAGATAGATTTTATTTGCAGCCATTACAGCTAGACTAATGGCAGATTTCAGAAAGGACAATATTGTCCCGTTGTATGATCAGAAATTTGAAGAACAGGACAATGGATTGAGAGATTGTCTTGAAAAGTCGATACTTCTTCCCGCAGTGACTTCGTTTCTTACTACTTCTAGTTTTTTGTGGAAGGAAGACGGAGATGGGTAGTGTTTGTGAACTTGTTGATCTATATTATAAATTATAAGTTTTAGTAAAGAGTTGATGGGTAGTGTTTGTGAACTTGTTGATCTATATTATAAATTATAAGTTTTAGTAAAGAGTTATGTAAGACTAAATTGTAGCTTAAATAGTGCTCCTTATTTTTGTAGATACAATATTTATCTAGGATAAGCCAAAGTCGAGATATGCTCAAAAAACCAAAATTTCAAGAATATTTTGCATTTTTGTGTAATCTTAAAGGTCGCAAACAGAATATATTATTAGCGACTCCCAGTTCTATATCTAACACATAAGTTATTAAAGCTCCTTAAATTATTTCTAGGCAAAACTACCAGACGTTTACGAATAGTCCGATTGTCAATGTAGTTTTTATTTCATTATGTTGGTATACATGCCCCTGAAGTACGCTAAAACTTTCCGCTGTATTAATTGTTTTTTCATTTAAATTATTTATTGACAATTCTTATATCCGTAAACCCATGTTTCGTCACCTGTTATAACACGTTTTAGTTATTCTGCATCGTTGTTGACTTCATTTAGTGACACCTGAGCAACTTCCATTCCCCGTTCGAAATTCAACAATTTAGGAACAAATTTTGCTGTCACGCGTTTCATACCCAAAATATTTTTTTTTTAATTCATGGCATGAGCCAATCGATATGCCAACATCATCAGCGACTTCTCTGATTGTGATTTGGCAATCGTTCATAACCATTTCATTCACTTTTTCCACATTTCCATCCGTTGTTGATGTGCTCGGGCGTCCAGACCGTTCGTCATCTTCAACGTCTTCATGGCCATCTTGGAAACGCTTATACCACTCGAAAACTCTTGTTTTACTCATAACAGACTCATCATAGGCCTTTGTTAACTTTTCACACACTTTATTTAATTTTTTACACAAAATTTGATACAAATTCTTTGATACATTTTTTTTAACAAACAAAAATCGCCAAGCTCATAAAAACACGTCTAACCTAAGCGGCTGCCACAGACAAAGTAAACAATGAATACAGTTGAAAATTTAAGTATACTTCAGGGGCATGTATACCAACATAATAAAATAAAAAATTGACAATCCAATTCTCCAAACCTGCGAAATTAAAAAAATCCCGTTATTTTCTGAACACATCTCGTACATGAAATTTGACAAAATAACATTTTTTTTAAATACGACACACTGACAAAATGTCGAATCATACACAGGCTCTTAATTGTTCTTCCAATTTTCAAAAGTCACTCTTTTGTATGAATTTTAATTTAGTTTCCAGCTAAACATAAACTGTCTACTGTCAAAACTCAGAAGTTTGGTGTTTAGAGTTTCAGTAAGGGGGCAGAATTTGCACTCATAAATTAGTACTGGCATTATACGAGAGCTAAATGATTGATGCGATTTACACAAATTTTTCAATTCTAAGGCCATTTTCTTCGAGTCCTAAAAAACCGCGTTAGAAATCATTATCACCGACCTGTGCATGGGCAGCACCAGCCTGTGACAGTGCTCATCCAACCAGCGCGATATGAAGCCGGCACTCAGCAGGTTCTTGGAGTGGAAGCACGAATCCACTACTGTCCTTAGTGTGCGATGGATCTGGGATACAAAAACAATTTTATTGTTATTTTATCATAAAAAAAAAGATTTGGCGTCTACCATAAAAAAGCTTGTTTAACGAGTTTAAATATATTTTTTTGGCTTTTCATATAATTTACATGTTATTTAATATTTGTAAATAACCACTTGCCGAATTTTCTATGCCTGCCGGTTTCGAGACGTACCCGTCTCTTAGTCAGGACACCAATTAAACCAACATGCAAAACCCACTAAACACCTTCACAATAGTTAGTAAAAAGTAGTAAAAGGTATGAAAAGTAGTAAAAAGTATAGTAAAAGGCAACTTTTTAGACCCCTTTCATTTCAAAATTTGGAGAAAAAAAATGATTCGACCACCCTAATATACAAGAATTTAATACGATTTTATAAGATGTTTGACCACAAAGTTAATGCTTTAAATATTAATAATATTTCATATTAACTTTGCCAACATAATGTTTTAGTATCTGCTTAAGGTCTCAGAAAATATAATAATTGTAAGAAAAGAGCTTACGTTGAGACACATCTGTGGCCCCTCTGAGTAATGGTCCATGGACAATTTATAGCAGGTCATTAGGAGAGTCTCCATGCCTTGTGGCTCTATCATACCTTCGTGTTGTTCTTCGCAGAACATCCTGAAAAAATATCACAAAAAAATTGTTCAATTTTTAAACTGAATCTAAAGATTGCATTGCCAGTAGGTGAATTGGTTCAGCCAGATAAATCTCACAGACATGATAAAGGTTTCAGCTCTTTAACTTAACAAACGTCAACAGGTGAAAGAACCGAATCATGCATATTTTATAGGCTCAAAAAAAATTTATTCTTTTTTTACTGATATTTCACTGACCCCGAACTTTCGAAAATTTCCTTCTTTTAAAAAACACGCAGTATCCTGCATTCAAACTAAAGATATTAAGTCTTTTTTTCTATGATATATTTTGTTGTCTTTTAATAATAAGGAATATTTTTATTGTTTTTTTATATTTTTTATTTCCTCTTTAAATTACTTTAAAATAAAAAAGTACCTTATAATCTTTTACAGAATATTTTTTTTTCTTTTTCTATATTACACAAAAACACGTTACCTGTCTATTTATTATAAGGCAAAAAATTCATAAACATTTCTTGTATACCCACGAACAGGCCATGCCTTTGTGGGATTTTTGTTTACTATTTTTACTGTTAATATGTATTTCATTGCTATGTAATTATCCTTTTTTTTACTACCCTGTTTTTACCTTTTATGTATATAGTAAAAAAAAAAAAAAAAATATATAGGCAGAATGGTGTGTAAAGTGGGCACTTAAGCCAACCAATGACAGGTCATAGACCCTGTGAATCCCTAGACTTCTATATTCCCTTCTGTAAAATGTTTTTCATGTCTGTTGTAATATGTTAATATTATTTTTCTGTTATTATTTGTCGCTTTTTTTTATTTATGAGTTGTATAATTTCAATGTTTTATTTGCGAATTTAAAAAAAAAAAAATAAGCGTGACTTTTATTATTTTGAATCAATTCTAAACCAATGTTTGTAAGAAAGCTATGTAAATTCATTATCTTTATGAACGATGAAGAATTTGTGGAGTATAAGTATTTGGGTATTTTTATTGATCATAATTTTAAATGGGATCGTCATATATTTAAACTTTGTGATCGATTGCGGACTCTTGTGAGTACTTTTTATAAGTTATCTTTTATTTTGCCTAAAATCACTCTAAAAATTATTTATTTTTCTTTAGTAGAATCAATAATAAGATATGGTATAAAGTCGTGGGGACATTCAACTAAAACTAATATTAAAATGATCCAGGGTCTACAGTATTCTATAGTTAAGCGAATTGTACCTGCAGAGATTTACGAACAAAGAAGTAATAATGATCTCCTGTACAAAGCAATCAAAATTCTGCCTGTTCGAGGACTACTGTGGCTTTGCATCATTTTGGAACAATTTAATAGTAATGCATTCAAGTTTCCTCTCAAACATAAACATAATACACGCTTCACGTCTAATGATGGCTTGATAGTACCAAAAGTATGTAATAAATATGGAAATAGAACTCTCAAATATTTGGTACCTAGAATTTTTAATTTATTACCAAAAGAACTTAAATTTAACTCACATTGTAACAAGAGCAAAATAAGAGAGTGGCTACTCGATCAAGAGTTTATATATGAATAGTAGCTTAGGTGTAAGTATTTTAATTTTTCATACATTTTCTTGTATCTAAAAAGTTAATTTATATATTATTATTTGTATAAACATGTTTATTCTGATCTTTCCGGCTGTTAATTTTTATCTGTTATTCATTGTTTTTATAAATGTAAATAATATTATTAAGTCGGTATAAATATAATCTTCACCAACAAGCTACAAAAAGTGGCTTGGTGGGATTATAGTTTTAATAAAAATATAACAAGTGAAATTTTTTTTAAATTGTAAAAATGTATAATTATGCTATTAAAAAAAAAAAAAAAAACAACGTCTCACAAGAGTTCTTGATGTACGTGCCATAATTTACATCTGGTGTCCATGGGTGCTGGCTCATATGACGCAAGTTGAAATTCTGAGAAAAGTGGTACACATAACCCAATTTTGGCTATAGTGGCCCATCAGCCACTTAGTATTTTAACCGGCGATATGCAGCAACCAGAGAGGCCAGGATAATATATGCTCCAACCGGAGGGGGGACGCGAAATGTACGTATGATGTTCTCACTTGACGTAGACTTCCAGGATGGCGAGGTCGTCCAGTATAGCGAGGAAGCGCTCGGCCTGCTGGCGGAAGGAGGAGCCGCTGATGTGCTGGTGCTTGGTCTTGGACTGCAACAGGAGGTAGTGAAACAGTCGGGTGCCCAGCTCCGGGTATTTGGGGAACAGATAGTACTGGAACAAATTCATTAAGTCAGGCACAACTTTCTTCACATCGATCAACATAAAAAATGATTAATGTTTAAAGCATTAACTTTTTGGTCAAACATTTTACTAAATGTTATTAAATATTTGTGTATAACCACTTACCGACTTTTCTATGTCTACCGGTTTCGAGACGTACCCGTCTCTTCGTCAGGACACCAATTAAACCAACATGCAAAACCCACTATACACCTTCACCATAGTTGTTGCACAAAAATATAAAACCAACACGACATGCATTTTGCAACACGCAAGCACATGCACTGATTGGGATAAAACATGCACTGATTTAATTATAAAAATATTACACATTTGAGAAATAAATTAAAAGAGAATAGGGGATGGAGGGAGGGGGTAAGCTTAATAGGTTTAATAGGGTGACCATTACAGTGGAACATCGTATAAAGGACTATATTGGTTTTATATTTTTGTGCAACAACTATGGTGAAGGTGTATGGTGGGTTTTGCATGTTGGTTCAATTGGTGTCCTGACGAAGAGACGGGTACGTCTCGAAACCGGTAGACATAGAAAAGTCGGTAAGTGGTTATACACAAATATTTAATAACATTTAATAAAAAATTAGTTAGACAAAAAAAAAATTGTTAAAAATACTCACCGTAAAACATTTTTCAGTGATTCCGTTTACGCCGTCTTCTTCGTGGGTCTTCTTGACCAGAATCTGTGTGAACAAAAACAAAAATGTTATTTTTATTGTAGACATACGGAAAGCTAAAAAATCTAGTTAGGGTTATCACTAGAGCCCTTACATGGGGGGTATCTAGCAGTGGCAAGCCGTGATTTATTTTATAGGTAATCCACAAAAAATGTTCATTAATTTGTACCTATATATAAGTACATAATATGTAAATAATATAATTATAAATGACTATTTTTTTCGTGGTTCTGTGAAAATCAACGCAAACAACAATTATTATTAACCACACGATATACGTAGATTTATTCTACACTATTTTAATACAATACTTGTACAAAAGTTTTTTAATATATACCACAATAACATTCAGCAATTACTGTCAACACTGAAAACTGGCCGATTCCTTTTAAAATGAATAATGCCAAAAACGGCCACTGTAAACGCCACATTTCATATGTGATATATAATATGTCAATGGTACCTCATCAAAGAAAAATAGTCTTTCGGAAATAATGTTTGAAATACTAGATTCCAAAGAGAAATCTTAAAATAATATTTGTAATCTGCAAGCTTGTTTTAGTACTAAAAAAGCTGACATGGGTTAAAGATGAAAAATATAGGATACTTTTTTGTATGGAGAATAAGCTAAGGAATCGGCTAGTTTCATCGTTCACTGAGAACTAGGTGCTACTTCATAGATCTTTTTTGTAGGAATATATGATCGGTGGTGGTGATTTATAATTAATAACAATTTTTTTTTGATTTCCGCATAAACATATTTGCTATAAAACATTATTACCGAAAGTCAAATATAATGGTAAGCTGTGCATAATCGCTTATTTTGACAATTGGCCCCTGGTATCTAGGGTCCCCTGGGAGCATATTCTTTTCAATAACTTTTTTGTTAATTTTCATATTGATTTGACTTTTTGTATAATCCTACTCCATAATGTTGAGAATGTATCAAAATTATTAAAATGTTATTCCGCCAAATTCTCTCGATAATAATTCATGTTTGTCTTTGCTTTCCCCCGCGCAAATAGCAAACATTACAATTCATCACTCTACAGTTTGATAATCTTTGATATGTTGGTCAGTTTGCACGTGTGCTTCTTGCTATTTGGTAGCTTATTTCCAGCAATAAACACAAAAATCCGGATTTCATGCGTTAGATTTCACATGCATCCCCCCCCTCCTAACTCTTCGCTACCGAATCGCCTGATTTTAGATCAGTGTTATTCAAGTTTTATTTTGTTCTATTGTAAGATCACAGCTAGAGTATGCATCTGCAGTTTGGAGTCCCGCTTTTTACTGCAACTCATATGATCTTGAACTAAGTACAAAGAAAATTTTAAGATACATTAAATTTTAATTAGGTCGACCTGTGTCAGAAATAATTATAAATCCCTGATGACTAATTTAAATTTATCACTACTGTCAAGCAGGAGGACAATACATGACCTCTTGTTTATTTATAAATTATTAAATAATAAAATAGATTGCCCAGAACTGTTAACTTTAATAAACTTTCGTATTCCACATAGACACCAACAAGACTAAATTGTTTGTTTTACAGTCATCATCGTGGTACTAATTATTCACATTGATTTCACCAATTATTCGCATGCAGCGACTTTCAAACCAGTACAGTGATGATTTAGATTTATTTTACAGCACGCCGCTGATGATCAAGTCCTGTGTTTTGAAAAAGAATTAACAATGAAAAATTAAATGATTAGTTCTTTACTTTTGTTTTAACTCTTTACTCTTGTGTGTATAATTATTTTCAAAAATTATTATTGTTTAGTATTAATATTTATATAAACCATGAAGCAAACTTTTTAACTTTCCTTTTAAAGCACTTTTTTATTCTTTTTTTCTCTTTTTTTTCCTCTCTTCCTCTTTTTAAAACTGCTATTTTATTTCATTTACCTTTCTTTTAGGTAAATATTTATATTTGTTACAGATGTAATATTTCTTTTTTATATTTAATACAGTTTACCGTTATACTTTTCTCAATGTTTTTGTTCTTTTTTAATATTATGTTTTTTTTTTCACTGGTTTTATTATAATTATGTGAAAGATTAATGGAACAGTATTTATTATTTTTTTTTTTTTTAATATCAATAAAGCTCGTTTTAAATTTTAAGATGTGTCCAATGGCGTATAATTGAAACTGTTCTGAACTTGGGTCCTTAGTCAATTTCTGGTTTGGACATTTTATCCTTAGCAAAAATGTAGATTTCATTACTTGTATATAATGGCAAACAATGATTTAGAACAACAAAAATCTCACAGACGCATTTACTTCACCGTGTCTGGACACAAACTGCACTCGAACGGCAGGTCATAAAGTAAGCGATTTCTTTATGTAAATATTAAGTTATTAAGTACATTTTTTTAGAATTTTAAAGCACAAAAATAAATATGTCTCTTTCTCACACTAATGTTTGCATGTGTTATGAGTCATGAATTACTATCTCTTTATTTATAATTTTAGAATAATTGTTGAGGGCAACATGATATTTGCTAAGAGTAAAAGAATAATATGTCAACTGTTTATATGTAAGTGGGTGTGTCAGACATACACAAATTGATATCATTATTAAACAACAACAAACAGTGATCAAAGATTCTATATTAGGAAGTTCAGTGGTTTTGTAAATATTTTTATTTGTTGACTATCAAATGAAGTAAAAAAAAATTGAAATATTTTTATGTATCGTATTATCGAATTTTTTTCAAAGATTTCGGTGAATAGTGAAATATCACATACTACGAACACAGATAGAAATATACGAAATGGATTTAGAATAATGAATTATATTTAAAAATCAATATGGATATTGAGGAGAAATGTTTTCATACATAAATGTAAAAAATAAATTAAATAAAAACACGTTGCTAGAAAAACGTGACGTTTTTGGCCTTAATTGTTGTGACGTCAAAATTCGTGATGACGTTCTAAACAAATTTCAATTGTCAGGAACAAATAAACATGAATCGACGAGTATTAGGGGCGTGGCCAATGAAATGAGCGTTTTTGCGGGAGTTCAAAATTAAAAATTTTAAAGTATTTTTTATGCTACTAATAATAAGTAAAAATTTTTTTTTTTTAAAAAGTGATATTTCCCAATTGGCTTCCCATAAACAGGGAACCTATCACAACACTATCATATGTTCATTCGAAAGAACTAGTGACGTCATTTGAAGTAGTTAATTTTTATATTTTTTTTCATACATTTTCATAAACTTTGCAGTACAATTTAATACTCTAATTTTTACCGCGCGTAAGAAAACATTTTTCACATCCAATTTCCCGTAGCACCGAACTTCCTCATTGAATTAACAAATTATCCAGTTATCAAAATAATTAATATTTAATTTTATGGAAAAATGATTAGTGACAAATTTATCTACTTATTATCTAGCAAATACAATAAATTCATGCTTATCTGATGTAGATACATAATAATATATTTCAACTTGACAAATAGGATTAGTGCATATTTAATAAGCAAATATTAGAATATGGAAAGAAAAAAATAATTGTGAACAATTTGAGTTTGTCCGAAGTTTTGTAGACAAGGAATGGATTTAACTGCCCGGGGAGCTGTTAATATAAAAATATTGCAACAGAGATGAAGAACATTTTAGAGAAGTAATATAGAAGTCTAGGCATCTACAGGGCTTATGACCTGTCATTGGCTGGTTTAAGTGGCCACTTTACACACTGTGTATTTCATCTGTTGATGTTTGTGAAGTTGAAACCTTTATTTATGCGGGTGAGATTTGTGTAATTGAATTATTTCACCTACATACTAGGCGTTCATCTCTGTTGTAATATGTTGATATTAACGGCTCCCCAGGTTGCTGAAGAGCCATGAATAATAATGTTTTCTGCTTGAATAGGAATTATTATTGAAAGAATTTGGCCGAATTAAAAAAAATAAATTTTCATACATTCTTAACCTTACTGTCCTAAATACACCCGCGCGTTACGGTGCTGTGTAGTCACTACACATTAAAAAAATAATAGATTTAAAAAGGGAAAAATGAAATATTTATAGGGAATGGCTTTAATTAACCATAATTTAATTAAAATATGATAATATTTCAAATCTAACTGCTGAAAACATGAAAAAACCATTGAGTATCGCTAACGACTCGGGAAAAACGTGCACCTGCGCCAACTTCCCGAGAGCTACTAAGTAGCTATATGGTACTGGACTACGTGACTGACTGAGAGTATACTTATGATGATATTTGTAGTTTATCCCCGATTTCCGATAAAATGCTTTTTTGTGCCTAATAAGAACTTATTATTTAATAACAAATTATTTCAGTCGATAAGTAAATGTGTAATAAAAAGGAATACTGAAAATCTAAACCCAATATTTATTATATTTATAAAGATATTATAGTTATTAGACGCAATGTGTACTAGCTACACATCACCGGGGAGGGAGGGTTAAGACAAAAATTAAATCAACATGATTAACAAAAAAATGTTTTATAAAAAACGCTGCCCGGGGGACCCTAGATACCCCCTTAGGCCCGGAAGGGTTAAGAAAAGGTTAAATAGTGAAAAATTAGTAAGTACGAAAATTCTTTAGTATGTTTTTTTTAACACCACAACAGGCCAGGAAGCCCAATTGGAGTGGTGAATTACATCATGGAACACCCAGTCTTGAGAAAAATTACATTTTAATTTTTGTGTTCTCACCGGGAATCAAACCCAGAACCTTCCGTGAGTGAGTTAAGCGTCTTGACCATTACACCACGGAGGCCGCCTTAAAAACATTTCATATCTTTTTGTAATTTTTTTTTTTAAACCCCGTTAGGGCTACTATAGAAATATTGTAAAGTCAGTCATATTATATCTAGTCTGATTAGTGTAGTGCTTTTTCGGATTACTTACATTTAAAAATGTTGAATAATAATAATTCTTTGATAACAAGTTGTCTTCTTTCATACGATCAATGAATCAAATTAAATTATATACACATCTCTCCCGCTTCCACTCCCACCAAGTCTAATATACACCATTGTGTCTTTCTACATTCTTTTGTAATAATATTCTATGTATAAATATGTCCTTAAAAATGTTAAATAATGAATAGTACAGGTACATTAAAATTTTTGAAAATTAATATCTGACATTTAAATATGTTAAATAATAATAATTAATTAAAAATATATTACACATATTTAACACGACTGGTATAAAAAACTTTTCATGTGTTTCCTAGTAGAAAGAATCTCACCTATGTCAACAAAGGTTTTGGTATTTTTTTTGTTTTTGCACCACAACAGGTCAGACGACCCAATTACAGTGGTGAATTACATCACAAAACACCCATTACTCCACAATAATGCACAGAATGTTCAAACAAAACAACATCAAAACATTTAAGTTTGTAAGTGAAAATTCTTGATGGAAGTTCATTGTAATTTATTATATAAATAAAACACGAGTGATACTTTAATCCACAAATTTGGAATATCCAGTGACCAGTTTCATCGCTTTCGCGACATCTTCGAGACTGGTATCTTTATTAAAAAGTTAAATGTATTTATACAGAACAGAGGTAAGGATACATAATTCAAAGTTATATGTAAGTAAATTAAATAAAGTTATTTTTATCTTAAGGATCATTATCGACAAATTTTCTATGGGTTAACTAATGAATGGATATAATGTTATTTTAATGAGTTTAAGTATTTTATTTTATTGTTGGTGTCCCATCTTTCGTGAGTGTGGTTTAGTACCCATTGTAATATAATTTTACTAATGACTTTTTACCCTTTGTTTTTCAGAAATCATTATTTACTAAACCACACTCATGAAAGATGGGACACCAACAATAAAATAAAATACTTAAACTCATTAAAATAACATTATATCCATTCATTAGTTAACCCATAGAAAATTTGTCAATAATGATCCTTAAGATAAAAATAACTTTATTTAATTTACTTACATATAACTTTGAATTATGTATCCTTACCTCTGTTCTGCATAAATACATTTAACTTTTTAATAAAGATACCAGTCTCGAAGATGTCGCGAAAGCGATGAAACCGGTCACTGGATATTCCAAATTTGTGGATTAAAGTATCACTCGTGTTTTATTTATATAATAAAACAACATCAGCCAACGACAGGTCATAATCCCCTAAATGCCCAGACTTCCATATTCCCTTCTGTTAAGATATATAGAAATATTAAAGAAATTAATCCTAACATGTTTTTAAAATCATAATATGGAAACTACAAATATTTATTGAACAGTAAATTTTACAATACTATTTATAAAATTTTGTTTACACAATTTGAATGTTTTCTTCAAAGCTTCAATTCAATTAGTCGTATATTGTGAATTTTGTGAGTAAAGGTAATAAAACACATTATGATTTTAAAATGGTGTTGCATATTACAACAGAGATGGTGTAACTTTTTGAGAACAAAATATAGAAATCTAGGCGTATACCGCAGTTATTTATTTAATAACGCCCATGAGGCTTTTACATGGATTTTTCATAACATATACATAAAATAAAGAAACATAAATGGGAATACAAAAGACCATAAAACACATTTAAAAACAAGATTTAAAATCAAATCGTGGGGTAATTACTACAACTTGGTAACTTCAAAATCAGCATTCCAAAGCACAGAATGGACAACTCCAGATTCCTTTACATTGCAGCTAAGAAAATTTCAGCTGGTCGTCGTCTCCCTGGGCCCCGATTACAATGATAAGTTAACAGAGTTATTTTCGACTGTCAATAAAGAAAAATAAATATTTGTGTAAGAAAATGAGTATATTTACATTTAAAGTATCCTCATCGGTAACCTATAATTGAACATGTTTAAAAGAAAAAAATGTATGCATTTCTTAATTTGAAAACTTAATTTTACTTTGCAAATAAAATTGAAGATAAATGTTCTTCCCATTGTAATTCGGGCCCTGGTACTCCGTCTAAAATATGTATTCGGGTTGGCTTTGAAGAAGTTTTTTATTTTAAGTTAATATACAAGGCTCATATTAAATGCAAAAGGTATGTTCCTTCTAATTACTCTAACTATAGTGTGAGGATCTGGTGGCCTTGTTAAAGAACTTCTACGCATTTGCTTTAAGAAGAGGAAACCACAAAAAAGTCATTCAGGAGAAGCCGGACTATTAACAGACATCAACAGACCTTCCGTTCCACTTTGAGAGTGTTCAGCATTTTTTGTCCTATTTTATGTGTTTTTATTCGAGTTGATGATTTTGTGAACTAATATCATTGTATTTGTTAAGTAAATAACAGCATTTATCGATACTATTCCTGGCCGATTACCTTTCATTCCCATCCTTCCTTTGACCCATCCTTATGGTACCTACCTAGCATCAAGATAGAAGATATTCAAAATTAGAAGATTCGGATTTAGAACAAAAACAAAACAACATTTTGGACTTGACATAAAATCGGATAAATAGTGGTTGGAATCGTCGCACGTTGAGAAAAACATTGTTACATTTAATAGTTCATTTTGTGATCCAGTGCCAGAAATTGAAGAACATTCAAATTATATTAAAGGTAGGTATCCACTCCATGTACCTATTCCTTTCTCAAATATTTCCCAACTAACAAAACTGAATGAAATTCGATTTTCATTTACAGTCCGCCTTTTCGTTAACAGTATTGTAAGATATTTTTTGGTTATAATGTGTTAGTACTTAGTTCTTAAGGATCACTGAATATTTGTGGATTAAAGGATCACTCATCTTTTATTTCTATAATAAACTAAATTATAAAACTAAATTGAAAAACCATAAAACTAATTAACTACCTAATTTATTTCTCCCTAATACCATGTGACCGAAGCTCCTGGTAAGAGCTAGTATGTACATAAAGAGTATGAATAAATAAGTTAATGTTTATAAAGTTTATATTTGAAGCACTAACTTTGTGGTTATTCATTATAATAAAATAAATAAAACAACTTTGTTTTTAACCACTAATTTTTATTTTTCACCGACCGGTTTCAAAGCAAACAAGCTTCTTTGTTAAGGTTTACGTAACCCTTGACAAAGAAGCTTGTTTGCTTTGAAACCGGTCGGTGAAAAATAAAAATTAGTGGTTAAAAACAAAGTTGTTCTATTTATTTTATTAAGTCAATGTTTATTTAAATTTACTAAAAAATATAAATACTTATATTTTCATAAAACAAGAAGAATAATATCTTGTTCTTTAAACCACTCGCTCTTTCTGTTATATTTAGAAAGTGGCTTCAAGTTACCTTACCAAACCAGATTCATTATAAAAATAAATACCATAATTGATATTATGAGCCCTACTTATGAGCCTGGTGTAAAATTATGCCTAGGCATAGTAATATAATAAGAATGGTATTCCCATCCGTATTCTACCTAAACATATTATATTAATTAGATAAAATATGGAAGGTGTTATCGGAGTATGGAGTGAGCGGAAATCTGAGACAGGCTATTGCTTCTCTGTATAAAGACAGCACAGCGTGTGTTTGGGTAAATGGATCATACACATCGTGGTTTGACATATATAAATGAGTCAAGCAGGGATTTGTGATGTCACCATGGCTGTTCAATGTGTATATCGATAACTGTATGAAAGAATTGAAAGACTTACGAACGGTAGAAAAAATGGGTTATTTCACTTTAAATTGTCTTTTGTATGCTGATGATACCGTTCTTCTTGCTTACAAAAAATAGGAACTGCAATTCTTGGTAACAAGAGTCTACGATGTATGCGAGGGAAGCGATTTGCTGATGAATATCGATAAATCAAATGTAATGGTTTTTGAAAGAAGTTAAAATATGACTAAATGTAAAATCACTGTGAATGAGGTTATACTAAAAAAGGTAGAGGAATTTGTGTATCTGGGAAGTATGTTTACTAGGGATGGAATGACTGAGAAAGATATTGAAAGGAGGGTGAGTGCCAGGAACAGAGTGAACGGCGCACTTAAATCAACCTTGGCTAATATTTTTTTGTCGCAAGAGGCAAAATGGAGTCCTGGTCCAAACTCTGATGTATAGGAACGAAGTATGGACTTGGAAAAACAGGGATGAAAGTAGGCTAAATGCTGTCGAAATGCGATATCTCAAGCGAATGTGTGGTAAAACTACAACGATAGATGCACAAATGTTGAGATCCATACATAAGCATTATTTAAAGAAAAAGCAGTTTCTTTGTCAAACCTCTTTAGAATCAGATGGTTATTGTGTGATAAATAAATGAAATTTTAAGGTACAGGTCAGAATCCGTCGCAAGGGTCAGACATAAAATTGTTTTATAGATTTTAAAAATTTCTAACAAAAAAGTTTGTTATTTGACTACACAGTACCTACCTGTTTACTGCGAAGTTTAATATATATAAAAAAACGATTAAAAAACTTAACGCTGGCTGTAAAACAATGATTACGTAAAGGGTTATAGTAAATAAATTATAGTGCTATTGTTAAGGTTAGAATTTGATAAACGCAACCTTCAAAGGCTTTCAAGGTTTTCACAATAGATCGACCATACGCATCGAATATAAATTTCGATTGAAGAGGAAATCTAACTTTTGCGAGTTTGTCGACCGGCATCAGCTGTGAGGGCGGCTTGTCCTGCAAGTCTACACCGGAGGACGAGTGCGAAAGGCTCTTCCTGGAGCCCCCTCGAGGTGTCGTGGTCCCGGAACCCGCCTGAGACTTCTCGTCACTCGAAGAAGGATGGCCGTGGTGATTGCCCATTGTGTATATTACAAAAAACCAATCCATATGTTACAAAACTCCCGGCACTGAATCTTCACTATTTTTAAAAACACTGCGTATGACATTTATGAACAATGAGGGTTATTTCTGTATCAAATGACACATCTTGATTTCAAAATTATTATCACTTTATGCGTTTTATGGCTGTTAGGTGTATTACTAGTTTCAACTGGTAAAAACTTTGATTGTGATTTTTCAAAAATGTATTTTTATTATGTTTAAAAGGAAAATAATAAAAAGCTGCATTGAAAATTCCGTTTTGTTTTTAAAACAATCTTGGTTTATCTCAGTTTCATTCATAAAAATATCGATAATTTTAGTTTAGACATTTACAAAGTAGGAACTTAATAAAAAAAATTGTTGCGTCACCAAAAGTTATTTATGGAATGTGTACATTGTCTATTATTGTCAGATGTCCCAATGGGATTCTTTGACACATAGGAGAAAAATATCGAAAGTTGGGGTGTAACATCGAATTGGCACCAGCTGCAGAGAAATGGAGTCGATGGAATATGAACTGACGCGTAACTTGACCCTTCTATTCTTCATAGAACGCTTACTGGACAAGGGCGAGCCTCGGACGTTACACGACCTTTCCTGCCAGTTCGGTGCCAAGGGGTTCACCAAAGAGATGCGCCAAATAGCTGGCGGCTCCCAGTCGGGGCTCAAGAAGTTCCTCTCGCAGTATCCCTCCCTCTTCAGCATAGACGGGGACTACGTGGACATGAACACCTTCCAGCTGCGCTCCGGCTCCGGCCTGGGAATGGCGGGCAACAGCGACTACATAGAGGAGGCCAAGCAGTACTTTTCCATGAAGATGGTGCAGTACGGCGAGGGCACGGAGGTGCCCATAAAGAGCCTGCTGGGCCACCGCAGCCAGGCGTCCCCGCAGGTCCGCCACATCTCCGGCCAGAGGATGAAGGAGTTCAAGGACTTCCTCATCAAGCACCCCGACACCTTTAAGGTCATCGACGACAGCGTGGTCCTCATGTCCGACAAGCAGGACGAATACAAGGGCCACAACATGGAGCAGTTTCACAACCTCCCGGTGGCCAATATAGACGCGGGCATTACGCAGCAACTGCTGGACTACTTCGCGCAGTGTATCGAGGCCAAGGGGCCCATGTTAGTGGATCAGCTCTTCCACCTTGTGATCGCCCAGTTTCCTCAGGAGTACTGGTTTCAAATGTTCAAAACTCCGGAAGATCTCTCCACGTTCTTGAAAATGTTCTCCGATAGTTTTCACGTGCAATCGAACATGGTGACGTTGATAAACCGACCGAGGTTTACTTCCGCGTATCTCAATCGCGAGGATCGAGTGGACAGCCCCCCCGCGTCCCTCCAGCGAGACTCCCCCGTGGAGGTGTCGTCCGCCGATGCCAGCCCGAGTTCCCCAGCCGGCCGCGTGCTGAGCCCGGCGGACTCCCCGCGCGCCCAGATGAGCATCGTCAACCAAACCTTGAAGCAGAGAATCAACTCCATCGTTATTAAGAATCTCGCCGAGAATATGGTCAGGGATAAGTTGACAACCCAGAAGTCTTCGGAAGAAACGTCGGCGTCGACCGCCGCGCCCAAGCCCGCCGCCAACTCCCCGTACCTGAGCGAAGCGTGGCGGCAGCGCATCCTGCAGAGCACCGTGGTGGTCTCCAGCGTCAAGGAGTGCGGCGCCATAGTGGACCGCATCATGAGCCCCAAGGTCAGGGGCGGGAGGCCGGCCGCCGTCTCCTTCGACTGCGAGGGCATCAACCTCGGGCTCAAGGGACAGATCACCATGTTCCAGATAGGAACTCTCAACAACGAGGCCTTCGTGTTCGATCTCATCTCCTGCCCCAACATGGTGACGGAGGGAGGACTGAAGGACCTGCTGGAGAGCGACGTCGTGAAGGTGATCCACGACTGCCGCAACGACTCTGTCAATCTGTACAACCAGTACGGAATCATGCTGAAGGCCGTGTTCGATACTCAGGCGGCTCACGCCGTCCTTCAGCAGCAGGTGCACGGGATTCCTATTTACAAAGTGAAGAATGTTTCTCTCAACGCTCTGTGCGAGCTGTACAACGCTCCCGTGAACCCCATGAAAGAACAACTGAAGAACATGTACCGCAAGGACCAACGCTACTGGGCCCGCCGCCCCCTAACCAAAGAGATGCTCCTGTACTCCGCCTCCGACGTCCTGTCTCTCATACACCCTTCCCTCTACGGTTACATCTCCGGCGCCATCGCCGCGGAGTACCAGCAACTGTTCGAAGACGTTTGCAGCGAACAGATATTCATGCACATTCAGCCCACCGAGGTGAGGATGCGAAAACGCCAACGTAAAATCAATACGGAAGTGTACGAGCTGAGGCAGAAGCTGTCTCAGTGCAGTAAGAATGTAGTACTGAGCAACAGAGAAATCCGCCTCCTGCGGTACATCGAGCTGACGGAGGAGGAGAAAGAGAAACTCAAAGTATCCCAGAAGATATGTAAAAAGTTAGAGAAGCTAGAGTCGAGCGGACAAGATAAAGATTTGAGCGATTCCGAAGACGATATGGATGCGAAGGAAATGACCAGTTTGGACTCGATCCAATCCGATAGTGTTTCGTCTCCCCGGTCGACCCAGCCACCGAGCCTTACTGAGTCCATGCAGCTGATGGACGAGATATTATCCGACACCACCATGGACCGGGTCGCCAAGATCAACAGGCTGGAAGAAATCCTATCCTCCGTGGCGCCTCTCAGCGGGGAACTGGACATGCGCTTCTCCCGAACGATGGAGCGGACCCTCCCCCTTCTTGAAGCCAAGGAGCTGTCCAACCTCTCGGAGAAGATGAGCAAGAAGGAACGCGACAATACGTGCTGTTCCTGCAAATGCCATATCGATGCCCACAGTGAAGATTCTAAAGAGAAAGCCTGCACCGACGACAATAACCACCTGAAAGACGACCCCGCTCTTGAAAAAGTGAACAACGGATCGCAGACTCTGAGCACGGGAGATATAGTTATTACGAGAATTCATTTTAGAGAAGAGGATAAGGCCTCGGAGCGAATACTCGAAGCCTCTCCGGCGGCCAAGCGCCCAAGACCTGTTCAAAGTATTAAAACGTAAGAAGTGATTCCTTTTGTGTAAAGTGCCATTGAGAACTGCGAAAAATCGGATTATTTTGTCGCAGAAACTGTTCAGAAATAACAGTGTTCTTTCCAATTATATTCATATTTTAAAAACGGTTTGGTGTCGGGTTATCTGCATCAGTAAGTTATCTTTAATTTTTTATTATTTACTTTCTAGTGTTTAATTGTTTATCGCAACAAACAGCCATTTCTGTTGTATGATAATGCACTATCAGATGTGTAGTATTTCTGCACCGCATGTGACTGCCAAAAAGTGCGATATATGTATTATAATTTGTGGAAAACTCACAACCCGCACGGTTTGAAGCGGATTATTATAGTGATTAAATATAAACCTTCATTCCTCGCAGTAAAGAATGTTGATTGCAAAGGGCACCTTTTACATTAAATTGTGTTTGAATATTCCACGGCTCGATGGATTCGTAATAATAATTCATTGGAATCCTCAGCCCTTAATCGAAATGTACCTAAGAAATAATTTTAAAGAATTTAGAAGTTTTTCATTTTGGCAGCACGTAAATATGAACATTGTGCCTTAATATTTATAATTTTGTTTCAGTAACAAAATTTTACTCTGTAGTTTTTATTTACACTTTTATCTATGTAGAATGTTGAGAATTTTTATATATTTATAATATACACAGTAGTATCTATGGTAGAGTAGGAAACATAGGTAAGTAGTATATGACGGAATGTTTAAATCAACGGAATTGAAGTGAAGTGTGATACTAGTAAAAAACACCATTTAAGTAACGCGTACAATGATCAGTGAAGAACTTACCAATTATAATTTTTATATCCTGAATTATTTAGGGTAAATTGGTTAGCTGCGTCATTTTCATTTTATTTTGCAAAAATTTGTTCTGTGTCTCTTTAGGCCAATCCAACCTGGCCATGCTAAAAAGTAATGGAATTTTGTGGTGATCAAATATTAAGACTGATAACTGTAATATCGTTTCACGAATTAATGGTTTTAAAGTTGATTGTAAAAGAAAAGTTAACAGTAAAAGAAAAGTTTTTCCTTTGTAAACACACCGCAACTCATATTTGGCAAAAATGACAACTGCCAAGTTGAATGAGAGTAAACAAAGATAGCATAAAAATACAGTTGACCCTAATACAGCAATTATCAGAATAAAAGGGAGCCAGGTTATAAAAAATTACAGGTTTCTGGTTAGTCAATAAGGCACTCATACAGCAAGCAAATAAAAGGTAAATGAAGCTCAGACAATCAGGCTCAGTTTTGTTCTTGTCAGTCTTATTTTGTTTTTTTACTAAAATGACGCTTTTTCCAGAAGCTTCTGGTGCGCGAGAGTTATAGAAGGCTGGATTACTGCAGTACCTAAATACGAAGGGTGTACTGTATACGCAAAAGGCTACAGTTCCGTTGGTATAAACATCCTCGGTAGTAAATAACACTCATGAAGATAATAGAATCTCTTTCCGCACATTTATCTCACAAGAACTAAAAGATTCTAGTCGTCTGTCTCTAGTTCTCTGCACGAGATAGTAATTTCAGAACGCATATAAATTAACTAACCCGCAATATTAAATTTATTTGTATAGATAGCAATCCTAACCTAACAATATTTGGTTATTAACTGAATGAGTAACACTTTCAATAAGAAAAATTCCTCCAATAGTCATCTTTTATTTATTTTAAATAATTCGTAAAGACAGATCACTGCACCATTTATTTCATAAACAAAAGTGATTTCAATTTAAATATTATACATGGTGTTTCAAGGTCAGAGGAAAAACTTTATGCGGATATTTTCCATGATAATTTAAGAAAAAAAATCTTAATAATGCTTTTCAAAATGAACCAAATGTTTTGGGTGAAAACATATTCTGTTTAAATATCTTAGCTTTTCGGCTGTAAAAACAGCTGTGAGTTTAAGTGAAATAGTTATATCTTGCTGCACTCACGCGCCAAAGTAAATGAGATGGGAACTTTTGTTTGGTAGAGTAACTCAGTTTTAAAAGAAGTGTACACTATTTTTAAAAAAAATTTTGGGTTGTGATCCCAAATTAGAGTTTTGAACTCCGGATCATTGTTCCTCATTTTTTTAGCACAGTTATTAGAAGAAGGTACATCAGAAGAATGCAAATATTTTTTTTTCACAAAAAAAATTATAGGCTATCAACACGTTCGCGGACACTTTTTCCTCATAAGATTTATTCATAACTTTTTTTTTTCTTCGAATATTTCAATTCTGATAGGTCGGCAAAACAAATGAAAAATAAGTCGTTAACAAAGTTGCTTTATATTTATTTTATTATTTAACAACCGAAACAGTTAGTGCTTCAAATATAAATCTTATTTGACTAACATACTCGGACACTTTTGTTTCACATTGGCCATAGCCGGCTTTTTACTACCAATGCCTGTTGAACTGACGGCTAAAGCCGTCAAAACTGGGAATGTGTTATATATTTTTACTTAAATCGCTATATATTTTTTACCCATGGAATGTCATATCACAAATCTTTGGAAGTGTCACTCAATCTCGTAATTTCCTTAGAAAATCTATGCTGTCATATTTTTACAATTTTTGAAGACGTGTGTCTGCAGACCTTTGGCTGATTGCGTCTAATGATCCAACTCAAAATGCATGTTTTGGCCAATTGTGCACTTTTAATAGAAAATTAAAATAAATTATTACAATCATAATATCACAACACTGGTGCTATATTTGAACTTTTTAAAAACCTATTTATCAATTTTTTAAATGCTTAAAATTTTTAAAGCAGGCGGTAAAAAGTTTTCTGTTTGAATGCATCATATTCGAAAGGGCAGTTAAAGAATTTATAAAAACATTTTTTTATGTTTATTTATACATATATGTATTTTACACCACAAACAGGCCAAGAGGCCCAATTACAGTGGCACAGGACACTGAGGATTGAGTAAAATCACATTTCATTTTTGGCATCTCACCAGAAATCAAACTCTAAAATTGTCACTTTTTTTAAACCTGTGATTTTATTAAAATAAACAATAAATTTCAAAATGTTGGTTAAGATAAATAGGCAGTTAACCATTGACATATATGTAGACCTTTTCCACAATCAGTATTACTTAAATAATATAAATTCTAATGTCAGTCCAATATTTGGATCAATTAAAAAACTGCCTTGCACAATCGAGGTATTTCTCCACTGATTCAAATCATTGTGACTAATTCGTAATGTTTTGCTGTGATAGAAAAAAAAGTTGTGTCTAAATTATATTTTCCAGAATAAATGTTAACGGATATTTGACCTTTGCATTGCATATCGGACATATTAAGAAATATTATTTATTAATCTATCCTGTGAAATGCAGCTTAAAAATGTTTATTTATCCATTGTTACATTAATCTTACATACTTAGTTGTGAAATTGAGGCATGTGGAGACAATTACAGAAGTGCGATAGATGTTTTATAAGAAAATGACATTTTATGGTGGAAATGTTAATTTTTTATTTCAGTTTTTTTTTCAAAGGAATAATCCGCTTAGCCTCGTCATAGAAGGAAGTTGCTTAAATACACCGCAACACACAGACCAATTAAAAAAAATCTTTCTTGGATTTTTTTATCGCAACTGGCAGAAATCAGACCCATTTGTATATGTTTGAACATCCATACTTGTTTTTTAAATTTTTGTTAATTATAAAAATCTTGATAAATCTCCTTAGGGGGCAAATAAAGTATATTAAAAACATTTTCAACACATTCTGTGAATAACAAATAATATGGCTTTAAGCCATTAAAACGAATGAAAAATAGTTTTCAACAATTATAATGTTCAACCTTGAATAATGAAAACTTCTTTATACAATTTTTTTTGTTTTTACATTACAATTTTGAAAATGTAATTATTTCGTCGGCCTCGTGGCGTAATGGTCAGCGCGTTTGACTACCATGCGAAAGGTCTCGGGTTCGATTCCCGATATAGTTGATATGAAATATTTATTTAGAATGAGAATATTTCATAGTCCCTGGACTGGAACCTGAAGCGTAAGACTGATCATCTTACCTTCGTGTAAGAAAAAAAATGATCAAGATTCGCTGCGATTGGTGTACCAATGCAGTGCCCTATGCACCATTAGGTGCGGAAAGGGCCTGATGATAATGAATTATTTGTTTTGTTTATTTTTTGCACCACAACGGGTCAGGACGCCTAATTACAGCACAAAACATCCAGGCTTGAGAAAAATCAGGTTTAATTTTTGCATTCTCATTGGGAAACGAACCCGAAACCTTCCGTGTGAGACACGGAGTTTTTAAAAAACTTTTCTTGCAGAATTACAGCGTCAATAGTCTGGACAGATGATAAGATGTTTGAAAAATACACAGCATTCTTAACCTTGAAGAACACCAATAGTATCTGAAAGACCTTGAAAATCCAAACAGTTTACCTTTTCATTGTTTACCAACTGCACTTTTGTTGCACAATGTTGGCACTTTTGTTTTTATTTCTACATGCCTCGATTGTGTCTTTTAAACATTTCCGTCGCTTTAATTTTATTTAAAGTTGACGAGAGGTGCAGATAAATACACACAACTAGTACCTTATTATGTAAATGGAATTATCTTGTTTCCATTATTATATTATGTATATACTAAATGAGAACAGGATACACCTTTTACAATATTCCACGCTTAACTATTTGGTAATCTTTTTTAGCTAAATAATCTTCTAGAGTTAGCGCGTGCACGTGCAATAAAAAGTTGATGCCGCTATAACACAAACACTTATTTATTACTGAAATTATTATTTACAAAATAATGTTAAATGTACAGTCGAACTTGGTCAGTAACGCTCACGGAAATAGCGAGATCCGGATGTAATGACGAAACATTAGTTGACATTTTAGTTTATGGTTTGCTCCATACATTTAAACGATTTTATAACTAACTACTTCTCGGGCATACTGAACAAAAATACTGTCAACAATCGCTCAAAAATGATTTAATTGTTTGAAATAGGAATCTAAGTAATTACATCCAAAAAAAATTTGCCAACAACCAAGCCAGAAAAAATCAAAAGTTTGTGAACTTTTTTTTACAATTTTAAATTAATGATGGTCTATGAAATACTGTGGAATAAAACGTAAAAAAAATGTACTTATTAGTAGCATAAAAAATATTTTTAAATTTATGATTTTAACTTCCCGCAAAAAACGTTTCATTGCATTGGCCACACCCCTAATATGTTACGATTCAGTTAAATTTTAAACTTTGTTTGTGACCGTTTAAATTTTAATAAAACATCGTCACATTTGTCAAGGCCAAACATGTCGCGTTTCTGAAAATTTTTAAAATACGATTAATTTTTCTAAATTCATTTTATATATTTTTATTGGTGTTCGTAGTATGTAATATTCCCTATTTACAACTTTTTTTGTAGTTTATGAATGGCATGCTTGTTTCGAGGTTTACTTAGTGACTCTTTGCAATGGTGATCGTATTAAAAATATATATATACATCTGGTATAAAGAGTAATTAAGCATCTTTATAATAACTAAGTTCGACTGTACAATCATTTTTCCCTTAAAATTAAGATCTGGACTATCTCCCTTCAATATTGCTATATCAATGCATTTGCTGTAACGATGGCTCAATACATTAAATCTAACGCATAATTATGTAGCATAAGTGTTAGGAAATGCATTTTGGAGGTTAAACGACACAGTATTATGATACAATAAAGCTATGTTTAAATAATAGGAGATTAGTGTAATATTGTCTAAAAAAACAGCCTTAATTTGAATAAATAAATGACGTAATAATAATTGTAAATTTTGTATACAAATATCATATTTAGTAGCTGCAAATTTGGATTAGGGCATCTATTTTACATCGCAATAAATCGTAGGCATATATGTATATGCATTGTAATTTACATGCCGGTTGCAATTAAAAATCATTCAAGTCAAATAAATTCAACCATTAACTCGAATTGCGTATACATTAACATCAATTAGCACATTGCGTATTCGGAGCCTAGGTGTAACAAAAATAAGGAAGGGCAAAATTAAAAATAATTACTTGACATTTTCCCGCGCAGCTATTTAGACTAGGAAGTTTGGCTGAAGTCCATCAGTATATAGGACAGGTTGGACATTACGATAATCACGTTAGACACAAATCTATGACTGAAATCTCTGAAGAAAATTAGCAAACGAAGGCCTTGTTTAAGTAAGAACTCGTATTAATTAAGACTCGGGCCTTAATATTCAATAATTTGTAGTTATTTACATTTGGAATTGGTCTGATGAAAAAAATATTGACAAGTATTATTAATAATTTCTGTAATATAGAATCCTAAGGACGCCATCTTCGTTTTGTATAGAAGCTTCTATAAACTTAGCGTTATGAATTATCAGATGCAATATTGGAACAAATGTCTTCCAAATGATTTTTTATTTAAACTCATTAAATCACGCTGAATGTTAAATGTTCATATGTTTAGTAAATGAACATAATAATTTACTTCTGATATTGAGTTAAATAAACAGAGATATAAAATATTGCTCAGTACTGCGACAGATACATTTGTAAAAAAATATTTTTTAAGATAATTTTACTCGTGCAATGTAAAAAGCTTATATTTATTACTCCGCTTTGCAATTTTAATATTTAAAATTATATATTTTGTATCATACACTTGTCAAGGTGGGATAAAAGTGACAAAAATATGCAATAAAATTATAATTTATTTTATGATCTTAGTAGCACTCGAGCACCTCATTTAAATAATGTTATTTTTAAAAATACCTATCATATTATGTGTTGCCATTAAAATACTTTAATAACTTTTTTTTAAATATGTCTTATTGCAGAGCTTACTTCTATGAGCATAGTAATTTTGCTCAGTAAGTTTTATTGATTGCAATACCATTCGTGGGTAGAAAAAGATTGCTACCAGAGGAGGCCATACAAATATTCCTGGATTTAATTTATGCTTTTGAATTACCTACACTAATTGTTTTTGCTGTCTGTAGACATGTTTGCATATTTTAAATTTTGTAAAATCAATGCTCCCATCTTGACAATATACGTATTATAAACCACACATAATAAATTATTGTGATATAAATGTGCTACATTTAGATTAGATTCGCACTCAAATTAGATGATGCATTATCGCTTGTCAAGAGTTAAATATTTAGGTAAAGTATAGTCATAAGAAAAATCCATTTAAGCAATAATTTTATATCGGTAAAGGCTTTTATATGTATTGGGGAAATTCTAAAAACTGATTAAGACAAAAATGCCTGTTTTGACATTTATTTTATATGAAATAAATCATGATTTATTTCATATCACTGCCCATTATCCTGGTCAAATTTCTATTTAAAATAAATAACACAGTTTGAATGATTATACTCTCAGTGATACTCTTTATAATATATTGATATTTGTACAGAAATCAAAAGCCTTACATAGTTTTATATAATTGTTAGAACTTATAATAATTTGCATAATAATATAGAGCTTTGCAGCATTTTTAAATAGAGTATTAATAGATAATTGTAGGTTATTCAAAATTATACTCAAATTTGTATATGTGATTCTATTTCCTGAACCTGAACGATTTACATAGATAGCAATCGAAAGAGGCAGTCCGAAAGTTTCTCACTGAACATCGAACCCCTAACTAAAAAGAAAATAAAATTGACACCAAACTGGATGTCTCTATTTAGAAAAAATCACGCTTTTTTTAGTGTACTCTTAGAAAAAAATTGGCTATCAATTAGATGTTTGCTGTACAGACTAGGGGGCCACATTCAACATTTATAAACTGTATTGGGAAACTTCATTATCAAATGTAATTTACTTCATATTTGTCACTAATTCTCAGGGCACTGAAGATTTAACAAACTCCTTGCTAGAATGAATCTCTCCGAAACTTCTAGTCGTAGGTTTCGCAGTGCAGATGATGAAACACCTATACACATGTGAATATGGTGCTTTATATCGCAAAGAAGCCGCATCGTCGGCGGACCATCGATCGAACTGGAGGATGTGAAAGCACTCGCCCCCTACCTAATATCCTAATTGGGCTTGGAGGAGAAGATTTATCAATAGATATGAGAGCACTCGTCCTCCATTCAGTAGCCATATTAATTTACGGGGATCTGTCACAATAGATCTTCACAGGTCGCGGTGACATCAGGAGCTTATTTGGCACTGATCCCCATTTGCAAAAATAAGAATAGTTCTCAGTTTGAAACATCTTTGCAAAATTGAGTCATCATTTTGAATAACCCTGTATTATAGAAAGCAGTTCTTGTACCAGTACTTGTCTAACAAGTATAAATATCTCATTTTCTATTATGAATTAGTTGTATTACATTTGTTAAGATTTAAAATAACAATTTTCGATTCGATTCCCGACGAATTCGACATGAAATATTTATTTGAAACGTGTTTTTACCAAAATTTTCACAGTCCCTTTACTGGCACCTGAAGCGTAAGACTGATCATTCTACCTTTACATAATTATGATTGAGACACTTTGCAGTTGGTGTAACGACACAGTGCTCTATGTACCATTGGGTGTGGATCAGGGAAAAATGAGGAAAGAAATATTGCAATTTGCATTATTTTTCCTTAAAAGAAAGATGCTTTTAAGATATTTTTGGTGTATTGATTTCTTGAATATATTTATTTATAAACGCACCGAGAGCTCTGCTCCTGAATGGTCAATAGATAATAAATATTTTTCTATCGTTTCATGGCATGCATTGTTTGATTTGTGCATCAGTGTTTATCATTTCTGATAATCTAAAGTTCTTATACAAATTAGTTTGTTATCGCAATGACTAATTGACATAATTACTGATTATTTTGCCTTCACTTAATAAATCAGAATACACTGCAATTTGATTAGTAATCAACTGCCCTAAGCACTAATGTATGTGGAAAAGGGATAACACGGGAGTGTTATCTGTTCTATATAATTTCCTTTACACATCAAAAAAATATATATAACTGACAGTAAAAAAATAAAGAGTGAAAAACACAAAAAAATAGAACTGAATTTTGTGCTGGCAATACCAAATTGCTGCTAAGTGACTGTTCTGTGATTGGTTCTGACAAGTTTGAAACATTATAATATTTTGGTACGTCCCTTTTTTGTGTTATGGAAAGCCGCAATAAGTCGGAAGATTTTATTACTCTGCTAACAGACTAAAGAATAATTTGAATCATGAATTTGAATTTATTACACCCACCAAAATGATTGAATCTATTTTTATAAAATAATTAGAAAGCATCTTTCTTTTGTGCGAAACATTGTAAAAGTTGTATTTTTAAAGCATGTTAAAACGATACACTACCTCGAAACGAACTTCCATTTAGAATTTAGATTTTTAGAAATTGTTTTTCCATCGAATCTGATTATTATTTATATCGCTCATCGAAATAAAAGTGCTTTTTTTTTTTACAAACATACCGTTTAATCAGTTTCAAACAATATGCATTAAGTTTACTGTTTTATACAAATATTATTTATCTGCTTGATTTACAAATATATCTTATTTACACTTTATTTTAATTAAATATTTAACGCAAATAAATACACAATTAAACTAATCTATAGCATAAAACATACGAAGTCTCAAATCTACGAGTATGTTTTTAAATAGAATATTGATATCGATGTTACATGCATATTAGTAATTTTAAGTCAGTCATATTGCATAATAGACAATTTCATATCTAACTAACATAAGTATAAATAAATATTGATCATAATCTTAGAAGTGTCATTAATATATTATTTTTGGCATCTTTGTTTTTTTTTTAAATTTAAATTATCTTTTTGTCTATGGAACACAAAAGACAATCGAAAACGACTGGCAATTCAAATTTTTGAAAAATATGGATTTGATACAATAATAATTGCAATATAAATGTTTAAAATGATTTTAATTGTATTTCTAAGCTTGAGCGCACTTAAAAATTATGTATTTGATACTGAAAGAAGCTCTGTAAAGAAATGTGTAACACATTTAAGATGAATAATTCATAATAATCTCTTCAGACATGCTACCACACTGACATGGTCTATTAATTTCTGCATTATCTGAACTCCATCATTTGTAGTTAACTTGCCTTGAAAGTGTAATCTTCACTTAATAAAAAATCATGTTTATTAATTGAATGAGTAATAATTAGCATTTGAACCATTTTAAATCGTAAGAAAGTATTTTGTGTACATTTTTATTGTCTTAATCATAGATGAAAAATTCCATATTTAAAATTTT
Organism: Micrasema longulum; assembly: GCF_059751315.1. Classification (NCBI taxonomy): domain Eukaryota; kingdom Metazoa; phylum Arthropoda; class Insecta; order Trichoptera; family Brachycentridae; genus Micrasema; species Micrasema longulum. The sequence goes on from NW_028279078.1 coordinate 183,015, forward strand.
GTTATGTTGCCAAGTGTAAAAAATTAGGGACCATCGACACTTAAAAGTTTATTATTAACAAGGGCAAGAACTTGATTTCTGCATAATAAAACTAACATTAAAAATAAATTATCATTAATTTTAAACGGTTTAAGATGAAATATATTTTAATATTAAGGTTGGTAATAGTTTCGAATGCTAAGTTATATTTTGCGTTGATATGGGAATATTTTTCTTTTCTTAAAAAATAAAGTATAAAAATATAAAATGTTTTTACAGCTTTTCATTTTGTAACATTGTTATTGTAAATAAATTGTTATAACAAAACTACAAAACACTGTTTTCATTCTTAAACCTTCCCTGCAATGAATTACAACTTACAGGTGGACAAACACGAAAACAGAAGGATTAATGAAGTTTACGCATCTACTTGTCATTGACTGGTTAAAGTGACCACCTTGCAGACTATAACATCCACATTTAATTCATTATCTATCTGTTGATTTTTTAGAGTTGTCTTTATAAACAGTGTTTATACCCTTATTTGATTTATAAACGCCCGGAGGGCTCTTACAATATACAGGGGTAGGCGCTCGAAGTGTTGCCAACTTCACGCTGCTGTATCAACCAAACGGCTAATGACAGTGCGCTCATGTTTTGACACGTGTTAGTCTGTTATATTGTTAATAATTCTACTGAAGCATATCGTTTTACGTCACAGTTAAAAAAATCAGAGTGGAATTCTAACTCAACAGTGTTATTGCTCTGTATTTGTCTGGAAAATCGCAACCAGCGTTATTTTTAAGTTTTTAAATTAAAAATACAAATTGACAAAATTACAAAATTTTTGATTGGTAACTCTTTGAGTGCCGACCCCTGTATATTAAGTACATAAAGTATTCTAGCAATTGACATAAAATAGAATTCGGAAACATTATAGATTCAAGACTTTAACTCTTATCCATAATATCTGGTTTGGATCTATAAGGGCCAATGTCATAAATCGTAATGTTACAGGAGAGTAATTATTTAGGCATATTGTGGCGTTATAATGAACTGCTTGATGCCTTTGATAACAAATATCAATAAAACACATTGCAACGCTTTTATATGTGTATAAAATAGTTAAATACGGAAGTTTGTAAATTGACATCGACCCTCTACAAAATGGTGGCAAGTAAAATATGAAATCTGACATCATCGGCCCTTCTAGACCCAAGCCACAGATAAGTTGACAGGTTCTTTATTTTTTCAAAAATTACAATTTCGCAACCAGAAATTTGAAATGCTGTAAGGGACAGTGCACAGAAAATGAAAAATCACAAAAATAAATTGAATATGTCGACCAGTTTTAGATTTAATTGAAATCTTACCAAATAACAAGTAGATACCTAAAATACATAATCTAACATGTGTTCGGTGTTTTAGGTCTAGACTGCAAATTATCAGAAGAGGAACAAGAGGTATGGGCATTAGATTGAAGCAAATTCGAATTATTCAATATTGTAAACAATATAGTAAGGGACATATTTTATTTGTTTCTAGTCCCTTACAGCATTTAAAAATTCCGCTGACAATAATATATATTTTCTTTACTAATCATTTCTTCTCTAGTTGGTAATCGGGATGTATATGAACTGGAATTCCCCTCGCTACAATACTGGCCGCAATCATCAAATAAGAACTTGATCTCCGAGCTGCAGCGAGAGCTCTCAGTAAATCCGGTTCCCACTTGAACTTCTCCGATTCCACCTTGACTGACGGATCTGGGAAATAATAATCTTTATTTAGCATTTTAAGAAAAATCACATTTACATAGTATAATATACAATGCATAGATTAAAAAATATATTTATCTATTATTTCAATTCATTTATTTGTTCAGATATTTAGAACATTACAGAAAAAAGACCCAATTCATTCTAAATACAATAATAGATCACAAATTACAGTAGATAGTTATGTTATTAAAAGAATATAACAAAATCTAAAAAGAAAAATTAAAAGTTAGAAAGTGCTTTCCTAAGGGAAGGCCACTGTCGTGAAATATGTCGACATCCGAGGCGATGCGATTAAGTAGCAAGATTGTTCTACCAGCCGGCATAACCATTGGCAGGTTGGTTCTGCATCGTGGTAGGTAAAACAATCGATGCTGTCTTTGTCGAAGATAGTTATCAGGTACGAACAGACCTACATCCATCAGAATTTCTGAGTTATGTATGCGACCACCAATCACCTGGAAAAAGTGAACACCCAAATGAACGTCCCTCCTCCTCCATAATGCCTGATAACCTAGCATCCCCAGTAAAAAGTCGGTTGGGAAGAGCCAAGGATAATATCCACTCTTTTAGGTACAGATAGCGCAGAAATTTTTTCTGCACTCTCTCCACCATCAAAGAGTATTGAGTCTCATGTGGCCACCAAATAATGGAACTAAACTCCAAACAACTTCTTACCAAGGAATTATACAGTGTCCTCGTAATCTGAGTGTTAGAAAAGATCTTGGCATTTCTAAGAACAAAACCGAGCATTTTAAGGGAGTCATTACATAGATTAATTATATGAAGATATTATCCCTAATAGTCCAGTATAATGACTATGTATATTTTCCAATATTCATTTTTTGTTGCATTTGTCTATGTGGGTAAACTTGTACCAAGATAGATGCAAGTTGTAAGTGTATGGTGTAGTATAGGTAGGGTATCACACCCGCAGGCAGCACAGCAAGAAGGGACAGCGAGGTGATCCACATGCAAGTAATTTTATTGAATAAATACAGACATATTTATATAAACAAAAAATACAGTAAAACCTCGTTTTTACATTCCTCAATTTTAGATTTTCCCGCTTTTTACGCAGAAATATTTAGGTCGCATTTTTTTCCGTGCATTCTCATTCAATTATTCCCCCAATTAACATTTTTTACGTTGAAAATTTTCGAAACTCATTCTAGTCTATTTTGACATTTTACTCAATTGTGACATGCAGTTGACGCATGTTTAGGAAGAATAAAGTCTTTACATCAATAAATTACGATGCAGAAAGTTAAAAAATTTGGCATATGAAATACTACTTGAAGTTGTAAACATAATATGGAAAGAAGATAGTATAAACAGTTATCATAAAAGTGTAACAGTTTTGCCGCGATGTAAATGACAGTTGAAATTCTGTGGTGCCATACTAAAAAAGTGATACCATATAAATAAAATTTCCCAATATTTAGGAAAAAAATAATTGTATGCATTATATGCAAATTCAATTTTTTATTTTCGTGTTTTTAAAGTTAAGTACCTACATAAAATTATTTAAACATGTTTTGTTTAATTCAATTCAATTAAAAAAGACATTATAGTATTGATTGAAAAAATACAAAATATTTTTAATGAAATCATAAGGTAAACATCAATAATCCCCAATTTAAAAAAAATTTCTGCAGTATATTTAGTATAGTACAATAATTATGCTATTTCTTTTTTTCCATGCATTTTTCTTTGCCTCACTTAAGCGTTTTCCTCAGTTTTACACTTTTTTTGCTTCTTGGTGGTCTATTCATTTGCCACTGGACCAAAGATGCTGTTTGACTAAGGCAATTTGTTGCTCCCCAGAAAAACGTAAAACAGGGGTTTCACTGCATATGAGAAACAATACTTGACAATTTATTGGATATTATAAATAAAGATCGACATTTAGATTCCAAGTTGCATCGCTAGAGGCTGCCAGTTGATTTTATGACATCTTGATTTTAGAAATACTTGTGGAGGTCAAAACCCCGCTTTATCATAACTAAAATGACCCCCAAAATTTTAATATTTAGGTAAATCATAAGAACACAAATATTTCATCATGATCGTAGAACAATATGGCTCTTGTGATTTTCTTCAACTTTACATGAGAGCGGTTAATGATTTTTTTTGACACTGTCACAACTTAATAAGTACAAAAGTATAGCACTTGATACTTGGGTTAGTTATATACATATTTATTTTTTTAAACATGGAAAAAAACAAGATCAAATATAAAATAAAGTCAATGTCACAATTTTCATACATGTCATTGTTCTATGATCCCAACGATTTGTTTTAAAAATATATTTATTTATTTATATATACGCCGAACGGGCATTTTTGACATATGTAAGTATACATAGAAAATTATTATAAAAGAAAGTAGAAACACACAATGGTATATAGTAAACTTAGTGGGAGCGAGAGAGAGTGAGTGGAAGCGAGAGAGAGGTGTTTATAACTGAATTTGATTCAGTGACCATATGAAAGAAGACAACTTGTTATCAAAGAAATCAAGACTGGTATGTTTGTTGGCAGACCTAAGAATTCTGGGCATAGAAGAATGAAAACCATAGTTGGTTCTATGGTTATCGGTATGAAAAAGTAAGTTTTGTCTGAGGTTTCTAGTTGGGATATTTAATTTTATTGAGCTCAGTAGTTCAGGCGCATCAAAGAGTGAGTTAAGAATTTTAAATAGGGCTAGGTCAGATTTATTTCGACCGTCTCGAAGAAAATATATATTTGAGCTAGTTCTAACTCATTATACGTATATTGGTCTCTGGATAAGCCCAACCTCCAGCCTTTCGTTCTTAAAAATCGATGTTGAACTGATTCAATATTTTTTATGTGAACATCATAATATGGAAACTAAATAACCGAGGGTAAGTGCGGGCGAACTAGGGAACAGAAGAGAGTTTTAAGGGTATTGATAATTTTGAAGTCAGTTGTGCTTCTGTTAATAAATCCAAGGAGTTTTAAGGATTTATTGATAACATGATCAATATGAATTGTAAAAGAAAGTTTAGTGTCAAGTATAATACCTAAATCTCGTATACTAAACACAGATGATAATATTTCATCGTTCGTGAGTAGTCGTATATGATTGGATTTTTCAGATGAAAAAATCTCATAATAAATTATTGAGATATGTTGCGATTGGTGGGTCCTGTGCATCATTATGTGTTGATAATAGAATGATCATGGTCAAACCTCATTTCTTGCGGATAGGGAAAAATAATTGTATATCTATAATGTGACAAAAATATATTTATTTTTTATGTCATTTTTCTCAAAACTGTCTGTTCAGATTTTGATGCCCATTTGCACAGAGGAGTGGTTGAGATTACCTAATACAAATATCAAAACCGCATCTCTATCGGTTCATAGACCACTTTCCGCAAAAATTTGCCCAGTCTCCTTCGGTCGGCGTAGTCTAGGAGTGCGCGTACCTATTTTTCCCTGTGTCCAGTGGGCCTTGTTGACGTCCCCCCAGTGGGGCCGGGCGCGGGACGGCAGGAACAGTCCCAGCAACATGGAAGTCACCTTGTCCACTTCCAGATCGGTCACCTCCCACAGCATCCCGATCACTGAGGGGCTGAACAGACAAATGTATACAATTTTCTTTACAGCCTCATGTGGTCACCCCACCCATGCACTAAAACCGGTCAACAATAATACTGACCATGTTGCGATGTGGTAGTTGCAGTGCACGGGCAGCGGGAGCAGCCTGCCCCCCGGGGGGCGCAGCCTCACGCTCCCGCAGCCGCTCAGCGTGGTCACCGCACGCGCCCCCTGCAAGCGCTCCGCCCCCCCACCCATGTACTGAGACCCGTCGTTGTGCCCGCAGTACCTAGAAACAATAACAATGATGATGAACGCCGAAATGCCATCCAAAACATGGCCGTGATATTTCTTTATTACCTTTTACAAGGACATCTAGTGACTTTACTAATATGTTCACAGTTAAGGCACTCTATTGCTCACTTGTCCGTCCTCTTTTAGAATATGCCTCCGTGATCTGGTCTCCCTTCTATGCAGGCCGGATAAATTATATCGAATCGGTGCAACATAGTCTGCTAAGAAAAGTAGCATAGATGATCGGCCTCGGGAGGGGAGACTACACTTACGGA